>NC_135864.1:10671373-10821373 GCF_031162955.1 Sander vitreus
GGATGATGATGATGATGATGGTGAGAAAGAAGAGGGAGAAAAAGGAACTGCAACCAGAGCGACCACACGGTCAGCAGCTCGCCTGGAGGCTGAAAGGTAATTTAACAGCTCATGGACACAAATAACAAGAATACTAATATACAGGTGGAAATGTCATCACTGCAATATCAGGACTGCACATAATTATGGACCCACAATTCTTCAAAAACTTCACTGGAACGTCATTATTTGGTAAGAAACCTGCAGTAAAAGCAAGTAATTAAAATGTAATAAGACCAACTCAATTTTAAAAACATGGTTGATCACAAAACACCTGCAAATAAATCCAGACAATGACTCATATTTGATATTGTGCAGTCACTGTTATCAGACACTGTGTCATCCTGTGTGGTGATGAGTGAGCCACGCAGCAGGCATCATCACTGCAACATCCTATTCAATTAAAGCGGGGGGAAGACATAGCACCAAAGCATCAACTGTTATTTGAAATATGTTTTTGCTTCTCAGAAACAAGCCAAGTAAACCCTCCACCCGGGCAAGTCGGCAGAGCGGTAAAGAGGAGACCACAGCTGGCACACGGTGAGTTCGTCTCATTGAGGTTCAGAAGAAAGAACAAGCTTCAAGGGGATTCTGACCAAAACTGACTGTGAGGCCGCTGCTCTGTGAAAGACAACTTTTCACCAAAGGTCTTCCCAGCCTTTAAAAATGTTTTTGAGTTAACAACTTAAAAAATAAGCAATAATTTTTGCATGGCCTAAACAGTTTGTTTGAAACTTCTGGAATTACAGAAATGAAGTTAAATGTAAATGACCATAAACACAAAATATATGTAATATCACATACAACTTTTCAAAATGGGTTTAAAAAAAGGTTGAATATCCATTTTTCTAAATCTCCCCTTCTCCTAAACAAACTTATCTTATCAATTCCTATATATTTAAGGGAAGAGACCAGCTGAATCACTGCCATTACTACAGTATGCAGTGTTTTTTATTTATTTTTCATGTGTGTAAAATGTTTTACTACCTCTCTTAATGTTTTTCTGGGGGTTTGTTTGTTTCTTAATTCTTAAAATTTTTAGTTTCCAAGGAGATTATTTTTTTTAGAAATGGTCCTTTTACAAAAGTCTTAAATGGGTCTTTTAGGAATCTGTCTCGTGCACACACTTCTCTATTCAAGAGGAAAGTGGACACGCCAAGTTCACTTATATGTAGTAAAGGAGTACTTGTTATTGTAACGCTTTTCATGAATAACTTTGGAATTAACAAAGACAAATTTTTACAGCACCTAAATGTGACACATTAGACAAACGGACTGACACTTGTTTCTTGTTTCCCTACTGCAGCGGGGCGAGGGGCCAGGCAGCAGCAGCGAAGGGGGGCCGTAAACGGGAGGCCAGCCCCCCTGCGGTGCGAATGCGCGGAGGACAGAAATCAGAGGAGCCCCCTTCCAAGAGAGCCAAACGCTAAAACCTCATACAGCGGTGGACTGATTCGCCCCAGCAGTGTTTTCGCTGCACTCCATATTCAAGTCAGTTTTGTTATCAGGGGTCAAAGAGCCTCTACAGTCAGTTAGCATGTAAAGCTGTTTCTGCTTCATTGACTGTAGGTATTGAAAAGCTCTGGAGAGTATTATACTCTCTCGTCTGATGGTTTGGGTATAAACCTGAGGATCTGTGTAGAAATCCCCCCAGAATACCTTCTACTGCACTACGCCCATATGGTTTGGATCAGACTTCATCGTTCCTCCGTTTATTCAGTAATGCCCAGTGAATCCGAGTATTTCAGCCCAATCAAAGGCCTAACGTGCAGCGGAGTCGTGCTTTGAGATACAGAGGGTGAATTGAAACGAGGCCAGAGTGTGTCTCAGTTCCTGCTGAGACTGTAAATCCAAACACTTGTACATAGAAATCACTGTGAAGCTTCTTAGCGTTCATTGTGAATTTTATTTTTCCATATTCATTCTGTGAATGAAAGGAGAAGTTCTTGTTTTTAATTGTTTTTTTCCCTTAATATTCATAAGGTAAGGGACTTTTTTTTGTTTTAAACAGCAGATTCATCACAGACTGGGAAAACGCGTGAACAGTTTCTCTATAAACTGAATCTACTTTATGACACACCCGCTGCAGACAAAAGAACTGTTTCTTACTGTCTAAATGGAGGTAATCTAGTAATTTGTATTGTTTTAACTGTATATCAATATAATGGTGTTAGATATATTGCCTACCTGTTAATGTAAAGACATTATAAAAATACTGAATATTGCTTCCTTTTTTAAAATTGTTTCAAGCAAGTATAAATCACTTCAAGTTCTTATTTGTGGTCAAAAATCAGAATTTCTATTGGAAGCAGATTAAAGCAAATTGGTCTCTTATTAGTTTTAAGTGACTCTGGTGGTAAATCCATTGATCTAATGTTTAAAACATTTACACATTTTGTGTGTATTTTTATTAGAATATTCTAAAATTATAGATTTCATAGATGTTCCCTTATCTAAAAAAAAAAGAAAATCCAACTGCTACTGTTATTCAAACGTTAGCATATCTGAGGATCTGAAATATTTGTTTATGAAAAGATGAAATAGTGCACAGAGCAGAATATACAGATTTGTATTAATTTCATTCACCCTTATTATGTCTTAAACGTTATCTCCTCGGTGTTTCCTCGATGGATGTGCTGTCTGTAAATGTGTAAATAGCCAAAGACATTAACCAATCGCCTCTGAGTGGAGAAGAGGAGAGGACATTCCTGCCTGCTAATAGGGGATAAAACTGACAAACTCAGAATGAAATATTCCACCGTCATTAACACGTTAGGAGGCTTTAATCGCTGCACCCGAACTTACGGGATCCAAAAAGCACAGAGAGGTTACGGAAAGAGTTCTCTGGGTAAAGTTTCCAACCATTCCTGTGGATTGCTAAATTTGATTCCTTAAAGGTGTACCTCTCCCAGGTATTTCCTGGTGCTGCAATCCAAGCCCTAAAATATTAGCTTTTATTTAAAAGTTTGGTTCAACTTTCATTTAGCCACCAGGTCTGGCAGACAAACAGCGCTCCTTTCACTCACTGATGCCATTTGGAGAGACTTGAGACGTCATTTTTATTATGTCGTTTGCATTGTAGTCCAAAATGATTTTTGAATTTGCCAAGCAGGTTTCTACTGCTTAGTATTAGCAGTTTAAGGCACATTAGACTGATTTATAGGCAGCATGTTTTATGTATGAGGTGGAGGACTGCTTTCAGCTCAGCAGGGACCTCACAGCAAGAACTTAGAAAGGTAGAGAAAGCAGCAACACATAATATTCTAAATATATGTATGTTTAACTGCTGCTGCACAAATCTGGACAAATGCTAACCTGCTTTTAGGTGATTTTAATCTACTGTACCTGAACGTATTTTTGCATGTTTTCGGTTATCTTGCCCTTGACAGGGTTCGTACGGTCCATGGATCAGTCATGTTACTTAGAGATCAACTGTACAAAACATATTGTAAAATAGTTTTTACAAAATACAATATTTATTCAAAACGGATAAAAACAATGTACAGAAGAAATATAAATGACCATAAATACAAATCATACCATACTACTTGAGCTAAAACCATTTAGTCATCAAGAGATATACAGAAAATGAATAAGCAAACATTTTTTTTTTTAACCAACAATGCCAAATATTAGCTGTTTGTACTGTAATTGCTTGAGAATTTGCTCCTGGGATTGCCTTTTTTTCCCCCCTTTTTACATTTCATAGACACATTGAGAACATAATTGATAATGAAAATAATAATTAGTTGCAGCCCTACATATGACAACCAGCTTTTCACAGCATTCTTTAGCAGGAACAATGTTATGTCAGTCCATCAAAGCTGCAGATTGACATTAGGATTATCCATACACATTAAGATATGCTGTGTTTTAAAAAAATATGAAAAAAGGTTGAAAAGTGGAGATTCAACATTTTACCCACTGATTCATGGTGCAGGTGAAAAACTGTATTTGCACTGTATTATAGGGACTTATAGAGTGAATATTGTATTTAGTAAAAGCTATTTTGAAAAGACACATGTTGTAAACTTAGTATTGATGGAGATCTATAAACGGACTGGTGGAAGAAGTACTCCGATATTTACGTACGTAAACAAGTATTAGTATCAAAATATACTCAAAGTGCCAAAAGTGAAAGTACTTATTATGCAGAATTGCCCTTTTCAGAATCATATATAGGCTATTTTATTACTGGATTATATTTGATGCATTAATGTGTACATCACTTTAATGTTGCAGATGGTAAAGGTGGAGCTAATTAGAATTATTTTAAATACTGCTGTGTATCTTAATCTATAATAATGTATCATCATTTATTAGTTGATTATATTTCTTATTAATCTGAATCGGCAAAGTAACTAAAGCTGTCAGATAAATGTAGTGGAGTAAAAAGTACAATATTTGCTTCCAAGATGTAGTGGAGTAGAAGTATAAAGTAGCATAAAATGGAATTAATCAAGTAAAGTACAAGTACCTCAAAATTACAGTCCAGTTTGGGACTCTTCATAATGGGTGGTGCAGGTTATGTGGATTCTGGCAGGACACACTGCACCGGCATCACTTCAGCATCTAAATGTGAAGGGAAAACATCTGACTGATACAAGACACCAACAACATAAGCTGCCTCAAACCTCCTCACTTTGCCTCTTAAGCAGGTCTGCTGGGGAGGCGCGCTGCAGTTTATCCAGCAGAGAGCTGTGGAAAGATGGTGGTTTCACACAGCTGTCAACTGGAATAGAGGTAACTGCTGAGGGGATCCTCGCAGGCTGCAGGGATAAGGGGGCTCACTCACTGCTGCTGCCTCTCTGCACTGGGAGTGGTCTTTCCTCTACTGGGGATTTGGCCAGCACTGAACATAATGCTCCCCCATTCAGCCACTCCTCTCACAAGACATAAAAGTTAACAGGTGTTTAACGTCAGAAGTGTTTCATACGAGAGTCATAGAAATAGCCAGCGGCAGGCAGCAGGGAGGGGTGGCTTAGAGTCTTAAAAGTGTTTTTTCTTTTTCTTTTGCAGTATTTAAATAGTTCTGCAGTTGAGGCGAGATTTGGATTGACTGCTGGCGTCTGAGCCTGCAACAAATACACACAAGAATGCAGGATTATTTATAAATGCCTGTTTACTGACCACTATTTTGGGGTCAAATGTGGTTGCAGTATGTCAGCATTGTTTGAAGTTTAAAAAGCATCTTATGTTTGGTCTGTCACAATACAGTTTTAAAGAAAAACCTTTTTTAGCTTTACGATGCAAAATACATCATTTGTAGGATGTTGCATTTCATATCTAGCTTTCTGCTGTAATGTTTAAAATGTGAGCTAACTTCCATTTACTTTTTAAAATTACAATAACCTATTGTATTGTGGTAGTTTGCTTCAGAAGAAAATGCAACACACCCAAAAAGAAGTTGTAGTTATTCTCTTCTGGGTAGATGATACAAACTGAGTAATATAAAGCCCCTAAAAATCTTAAGTGCCCCACTACAATGTTCAGTATTTATAATTTAAAGCAACAATCAAAGTTAAAGTTGAGAAAAAAAATAACTCATTTGATTGTGTAGAGCTGCAACTAATAGTCAATGGACAGAAAATGAATTGGTCAGTTATAACTTACATTTCTAAGTATTTTCTGACATTAGGCTATACAGAAAAATAACGATTATCAAAAATGACAGTACTAATCGTTAGTTGCAGCACGTTAGTTGATCAGATTTGGTTGACAAACACCACAACTGTCACCAGATTTCGCTAAAAATGCTAAACTAGTGCAGACAATATACTGTATGTGACATCACCTTTTTTGAACTCTTCCGCTGCTGTAAGTATTCACGGTGTCAAAATGTATAGCAATCCGCAGCTGAAAATAGTCCCCAATTAATGCACCATTTACTTCTGTTTGAGTAACGTTTGATTAAAAATCACAGTGCCCAGCTGTTTCAGGAAATCACTTAGCTTTAAAAAATTAAACTTTTTATTTGCTTCTACTTTTTAAAGATGTATGTTTTCAGCAGGCTGAGTGCCACAGACAGTGTAGGGAATGATAGTAAAAACATGAATCTCTTCAGTGCTATACATTTTACATACATTAATCGATTAGTCAACAGACAAAGCAAATCACCAACAATTCTGATAATTGATTAATCATTTACATCATTTATCAAGTGTTTTGGACTGTTGGTCGGACAAAAGATATTCAAATATGTCATGTTGAAAACCATGATGTTCAGTTTTTAGAATGTTCTGGATTATCGACTTCTACAAAAAAAGAACCCATAGATTAATAGACAACAGCCCCATTTCTGTACTCTAAACTGTAACCACCTGTCAGAGAGGTAAATCTGTTCTGCAAATGCTCGTCTGCTGCTTTACAGTCTTTGACACCCACTTCAACAAAAGAAAAGGCCCATAATATCTCAAGAATGTCTAAATGATCCTTGAAGTTTTCATAACTACATCAACTCCCATGTTCAAAAGTGGTATTTCACATGTGACATGAAACCACTAAAAGGGGTCCGCTGCTTTGAAGGACGTCTTTATTTAGGCGTGAGCGGAGGAGAAAGGAAGCCGGTCGCAGAGACCTGAGCAGGCAGCCAGAGACTCTTCAGGACCTGAGAAGCCTTTCATGATGTGCTTGAGCTGCATGCATTGTCTGTTGCGTGCCAGAGGCGACTGGAAGCTCGTTTGTCAGCACAGCAGAGCCGAAAAATAAACTATAAATCACGTCTGCACTATCTACACACATTAATTGGACTGTAACAGCGGGCTATCCCCCCATTTCTGCTCCTGTGTCTGCAGTAACGCAACCATTGCTGAGATGTTTTGAATAGCTTCCAAGAGACGCAGGATCTTCTCTCTGCTTGTCTCTTGCTTCCATTTACTGTATTAAGTGTTCTGTCCCAAGGGCTAGTCCATTTAGTGCTCCATCGCATGCAAGGATAATTTTTCTTTGGGAAAGAGGGTTCAATTGTAACTTAGGCAACTAAAAGCATACTTAAAGCTGGCAGTAACCCCCCTTCCCTTTCCTTCCACTTTCCAATGTTGAGGTTGATTAAGGGTGCTATCATGGTGGATCTAATATTTGGTGAGAAATCTAGAGAAATCATTTTGGGAGCATTTACTGCAAATGACTCTTGGCAGTGCCCTCTCATGTATTGCTCCATCTGAATACAATTTGGCAGCTATTCTCACATAAGAAGCGGGGGGGGGTAGTACAGTATGGCGTGCTGTGAGCCTCCTTCTTCATACCAGCACGCAAGGGGGAAAAAAAATCCATGAACTGTCATAAACACACCCAGGAGAGAGGGGAAACGGAGACGTTACCACGGCAACTGGCATGTTGCTGCATCAGGCGTGATTTCTGTTTTAAACACCAGATTAAAGTTACAAGAAGAGGCAGGAAAAAAAGAGGAGCTGGTGGTGGGTGGAGGCAAACATAATAGTCTAATATGCCATTAAAGTTTATTTCTTTACTGGAAAGGTCTTGGGAATTTCACCGCGGTGTTAAACTGGAGGATAGCAGACAAAGAGTCTGGGGATATTAAGGAATTGTGTCATTGTAGGTAGAAAAAAGGAGAAAATATACCTTTTCCCGGCATGGCTATTATGTAGTGATCATCTCATCTTTCCATAACAGCAGGTTGTCACCAGCAGAGGGAGACATCCTGTCCAGGAACAGCAAACCAGTTCAGCTTTATGTTGACTGCAAACACAAAAGGTGTCTCTTTTTTTTATGTTGATTTTTCATTATATGTTCACCCAATATCAGTGCCATACAATTGATTGATTAGTCCTCAATAATTCCCATACATTATTAATCCTTTATCTCATTTATCAAGCAAAAATACCATACATTCATAGGTTCCAGCTACTCAAATATGAGGATTTGCTGCTGTTTTATACTGTATAGTTGTAGATTGAATATTTTTTTGACAAAATAAGACATTTAAAGACACCATCCTGAGGCTGTAGGGTCATGTTATGGGCATTCTTTCATCTATTTGTCAACATGTGTAAAGACTAAATGAGAATGAATGACAAAAATAATCAACAAATGAATCAATAATGAAAATAAGCATGAGTTGCAGTTCTACACCTTATGTATCTTTCTATTTATATATATGGTGTATGTTATTTAATTTCTTTCAAATGTGATTTGACATATACATTACAGCTCATGGTATATCGCTGTAAGTCTGCAGCTGTGGTGGAATGAGTCAAGTACTGTACTTAAGTACAAATTTGAGGTACTTGTTCTTTACTTGGGTTTTGACATACAACTCCACAATATTTATTTGAGAGCTAGAGTTACATGTGATCAGTATATAAAATATGAGGCAGCATTATAGATTAAACTGTATATTATTAAGTAGTCATAATATACAGTTGGTCGACTCCACCTCGACCAACTACAACATTAAAGTAGCGCTTATATATTACTGTAATAGCTCTGTAATAATAGTACACTAAGGGGGGCCATTCTGCATTCTGAGTACGTTTGATACTTTAAGTACATTTTGTTGCTCATACTTCTGTACTTTTGATTGCAGGACTTTTACATGTGATAGTATTTTTTTTATTGTGTGGCTACTTTTACTTAAGTTGATTATCATCATACATGAATTGGCTTTTGTTACTGCCATCCCACAGACAACGTATTGACCTGAAATAGGCCACTAAATGTTACATTTGAATGTAATATCCATTCAATTATGCTTCCCTTAGTTACAGAATGAAATCTTAGGAAATATGAGAAATATTGAGTACAAGCTTCTTATAATTTACTTAATTTAGAGTTGTTATATGGTTATAGTTTCTTCTTTTGTAGTTTTCAAATAAATAATTACATACATTTTCAGTTGCTCAGATGATCACCTTCACTGTACTCTAAATAAGAATCCCATCAACCCAGTATCTGTTTTAAATGCCCCTGCAGTTGTCTGAATGAAAACCAAGCTGCTGTTTACATTTCCTGCCACTTACAGCTACTTACTGCTTATTACTCTTCCTCGCAGTGTGGTTACCAAAACACAGAGTAACCCGTGGAGCTCTGTTTGACATCACATTGATAGGCGCACACTGACTCACTTTGTTGGAGAATTGGCAGACAGTCTTATTTATTTTCAATTTTTTTTCTCTCTGGGTAAAGCCGATTGTGTATACGGGTCAGTGAGGCTGGTTTTAGGGCAAAATACAACAGTATGGTATGAAAAAAAACGCATGAAGAGGAAAAACTTCTTACAGTACAAGAGAATTTCAAAAATATGTAATGTACCTCTTGTGTATTGGCCTTGGGTGAAATGAGTATAGTTTCTAAAGGGCAGGGTGTGTGAAAATATCCAGACGGTGTCAGTGGTTTGTGCTTTTCCCAGTTGTGTTTTCATTGCTTGTGGTGATCCAGACTTTCATCCCCGAGGTCACATCCAGCCCCGAGACAATGCCACATCATTTCATTCAATTCATTTCCACAGAGCAAGACGATACAGTTCAACGGAGTTAGGGTGTTTAGGTGGTTTACAGAAGTTTAAAAAAGAAGCATCTGTCTTTGCAGCAGTAAATCATTTCAACAATGTCTTAATATATAATAATAATAATAATAATAATAATAATAGTGCAGGCTCTAATGCAGAGACTGACATTCAGTGTGTTTTGACCCTAAAGGTACAAGATGTCAAAAAGTCAAGATGAAGAGGTATTTTCAGTGACCACTAGATGGTATAATATATGCATGCAACGGGTTTGCCCAAGGTGACAGCAGCACTGAAGATTAATATTATGACAAGACCTGTAGCCCAATAATTATTTTTTTCTTTCTTTATTATTGTCATAATTCTGAGGACAACAAAGATCTCAATGAGCTTAATGGTTTATACACCACGAGTAGTGCGTAGGCTAAATATCACAAAACAAGTGCGAGGAGAGAAAATATTCATTTATTTTACGGGTCAATATTTTAAACACGATGATTTAATCCGCATTTTCATAGACTTGTATCAGTAAACGCCCCATGAATTAGGCCTCAGGGAATTAGGAGTAATGGCAAAGCTTCAGAGATTAGAAAAATAAATACATTTTAAGTTTAAAGTCAGTGAGTCGTTAGTCTCTCAAAATCAGCTGTTACGCGCTTAGTCGCAGCCGGTTAAGGTGCAGAATATAGACTCAAAAGACGGATGCAAATGAAAACAGCACCATAAAAATCAGGTCCACTCTGTTCAGCAGCTGATCTTTTAGTTTTAGATTTTTTTTAAACCAAGTAGCGAACAGTTTAGCAGTAATACGATTATTATTAGTATTGTTATTATTATCATTAGGCCTATGTCATAATTATTATATTTAAATGATGTTCATTTATTATTGAATGCCTTATTTTATTAAACACTCGTATCGATGCATCACTGAAGTAATCAGGCCACTTTAATTCATATTATTTATTATAGACCAACAGCCTGATTCATTTCACTTCATATATTTCATACATTAAATAATTACCAGTGTTAAGAGTTCAGGGTTATTTATTAAAGCTGGTTAAATTCATGAAGACTGATAAAGCAGATGGAATGGAACAATACCACAGAAACACTTAATTATAAGAAAACAGTTATTAGCCTGCCGGATACAACATGAAGGTATAAATGCCTCAAAGCATTCACACCCTTTTCTAATAGTCTAAGAAATCAACTGTTATTAAATAATAGCGGCCTTATATCAGCTTAATAAAATATCTCCCCTACGCGGTAAGCCGAGTAAAACCATCTTTTATCTTATGTTATTTCCCAAAATATAATCTTAAGAAACATTGGAATTGTAAATGGTTGAATGGAAAACAAAACAAACAAAAAACAGAAAAGCTGTGAGATCTGCTCTGTAGACTGGCGACGTGAAAAACGACAGAGGTCACGATCCGGATCTGCAGCGACAGATGTTTGTCCACTTAAACCCCCGAGACAGAGCCGAGTTCCGCACTTTATATTTAATAAAAGCAAATGCTTAATAATCCTCATGTTCGCCATTATGACGTTTAGAGGTATATAAACAGAGGGTCAATATGTAAAAGAAAAAAACACGCTTTCCTTTTATGCTGCAAACAATGAAATCTAAAAGTGATTTATTATATAGAAATCGACTTCTTTTATGCAGTCAAATATTCTAATAGTAGAAATAGGTCATTTCAGCTGTTTCAGACTATGTTTTAGATTTTTCCACTAATAGAAATCAGTGTTAATGGGATGTTGCACAGGCTGACTGGTACTAAAAACGAATATATAACCTATTAGGCATATCAGCTATTTTTCCTCGTGTAATGAAACCGTTTCAGATTATAAATCAACAGTCAGTCAAGTTACTTGTTTTTAAACTCATGTTTAAGGCAATATAAACACGCTGAGGCCTACCTGGTCATGGCGATCCATGATGCAGGCTGCCAAGGAAGTGACAAAAGTGGGCACTTCGATGACTTAAAAGATTAAATGAAATGTAGATATAGTAAATCGGTAACAATCTGACACACGTTGTTCAGTCCAAAATGTTACCAAAGAAAAGCCGTCACATTACGCGTTACGCGCCGGACTCCCAGCAGACCTGTTTGGATGATGAAGGGTTAAGTTGAAAATATGTCATATCCTACGAATTTATTGTCCTGATGCTGCATTCAAGTGATGCACGGAAAATGGGAGACACGACTTTCCTATTTTATTTTCGGCTTGTGTTGCTGCTAAAATCGGTTTTCTTGCATCTCAGACTTTTACGCACGGGACTTTCTTTTTCTGACGGCATCAACTTTGAACATTAACAACACAGACCATTCTGCCCTTTAACCAAATTAATCATAAATCAACAATTAAGTTACAACAAGCCATGCAGAGAAACAGTCTGCTCTCCTGTTTTGGAAGAACTTTCAGTTGAAATAGTTTGTGTGGTTGCAACCTGCATGTCAGCTCAGCCTCCTGTATAAAAAAAAAAAAGTCGATAACATTTCTTTAACTTTTTCCCACCCGGTTGAAAGCAGCATGACGTAGTTAACAGTGCCCAATCGTGAAACGTCTTCCCTCGTCTCCGGGCCAATAGGAGGCGACGAGGAGTGCCTGTCAGTCACAGGTAAGGGTGGATGGTAAAAAAAAATTGGGTGAAAAGGGCCGGAGACTGAAGCGAGCCCGGGCTGATGGCAGAGCTATGCGGAGGAGCAGCATCGTGCCTGCGGATGTAGCAGAAACTTTCCACGGCTTCTCCAGCAGGGATGCGACCAGGAACCAACACTGGAGGAAGTAAGTTAAGCGATAGCAGTGCTCCACGGAGGGAGTAGCCTAAAATGCGGATGAACTGACATTTACTCCTCTACCCTGGCCGGTTAATCAACTTAAAGAACCGAGCAAATTTCGCTTTTTTGAAAATGGCCGTTCGTGGTAACTCGCTGATGCCTTTCTCAATCCAAGCCATCCTGAACAAAAAGGACGACAGCCGACACTTGCCAGATTTGGACATGTGTTTCTCCAAAACGGCGTGCTGGAAAATATTTGGGGAGATGAACGGCGGGTCTCGGAGAGAAGATGGGGAAGCGTGTGAGCCGACGGACCAGAAAAGCTACGACTCAGACTCGGGACTCAGCGATGACAACGACAGCAAGACTCCAGGCGTGTGCAAGTCAGAGAAAGACGGAGACCCTGCATCGGATGTACCGGAGGAAAGTTTGCAGGAGGAGACGGACCACGAGTCTGCAGCTGCGGAAAACGCAAAGAGTGACAGTGAGCCTAATAATGCAGGTGAGTAGGGCTGAAAGACTAACATGCAATTGTAAACAAAACAAAAATAAAGTGTGGCTCTCTGGTTTGAATAGGCTACAACTTAACGACTCAATGAAACTTCGGACTTTAAAACAGATGCGTTTACAGTGCATAGAGTCGAGTACTCTTCACAGTGTAGTTAGATCCTGCTACAGTTTCGCAGAATAATAACGAGCTCTGGTTGTGTTATTGTAGGATATCAGGTCTATTTGCAAAATCGCTCCGCATGCCGCAACTTTTACGCACGAATTGTCTATAGTTTTACGAATGACTATTAATGGATACCCTGGCTTATATAGTCGAACTGTCACTATGGCACTAATTGTTATGTATTCTTTGGAGTCATCAGAGCTGTCAGGTAATTTATTCTTTAATGGCTCGATTTAAGTTTGTATAAAAGTTAAAAACTACCAGACTCATGCGGTTGAATCCTATTTTTAGGAAACAAACTCCAACTCGTACTAAATACACATCTGCACATGCACTAGTTGGGATGTTATGCCTGGATGAAAACTCTGATCAGACATTTTCTACTTTAGGCATCCAGTGACATTAGATGAATTCATGGAAGTTCATTTCGAACAACTTGCTAGAAAACTGAAAGCCCTGCTGTGTGTGCACACTATGATTCAATTTGATGAATTTTTGTTTTAATCAGTCACATCCAAAAACACGCACCAATCTCACTTGACATCAGCATGAGTGATTCCAGCTGCATTAAAAATAACAAACACATGCATAAATAAACTTGCATGTTGCATCTGCGTGTCTCCCTCTTCCAGACTCCAGCACCCTGGACGAGAAGAGCCTGGCCCAGCCCAAACAGCGGAAAAAGCGCTCCAGGGCCGCCTTCTCTCATGCGCAGGTCTTCGAGCTGGAGCGTCGCTTCAACCACCAGCGGTACCTGTCCGGGCCGGAGCGGGCGGACCTGGCGGCCTCCCTGAAGCTCACAGAGACTCAGGTCAAGATCTGGTTCCAGAACCGCCGGTACAAGACGAAACGCCGCCAAATGGCTGCCGACCTGATGGCGTCGACCCCGGCAGCCAAGAAGGTGGCGGTGAAAGTTTTGGTGCGGGACGACCAGAGACAGTACAGCCCGGGAGAGATCCTGAGGCCCCCGCTGCTCTCCCTGCAGCCGTCCTACTATTACCCCTACGCCTACTGCCTCCCTGCATGGACACTCTCTGCATGTGCGGGGAATCAGTGAGAACTCGGTGACTGTATTTATTCATTTTTGTTTGATTATTTTGCTCCCAGGAAATCAAACTAACTATACTTGTTTTCTGACAAGAGGATGAGACCTGAGGGGACTGTTAATCTGCTCATCGTGTTGCCCAGGCCAGACCAGGGGTTCCCAAACCCCCTTTTTTTTTCACATCCTCAAATACTTAAAAACGACTCTTTCTTTCATTTATTAAGAGTCTGTCCCGAGGAACCCCGTTAAAGAAGACATTTCTAATGGTTTATAGGCTATTAAATCATAACTGTCTGAACTGTAGGTGAGCGGGGAGACTGGACCTCCTTATTAAATGTCAGTATGTTAACCTCTAAAGGAGTTACACAGTAATAACATAATAATAACTCGGAGCCCCTCAAGGACCTCTGACGCCCCCCGGACTCCACTTTGGGGAACAGGCGGCCTAAATAGACTGAAAATGTCACCTTATGTTGGTTTATATTTTACATGCGCCTTCCTACCTCTGCAGTGATTGGAAATAGGCATATTCCATTGACTTTTCATACAACTGTCTTTATTACAGGTTGTGTTTTTGTTTCTTGCTGTGTTTGTAAAGGTAAGATTTCAGCACTTTTTTTTTTTAGCTATATACGTTACATTACTTTAATGTAAAATGCATTACAGTGTGAGCATGTACAGTGTCAGACTGAGAGGAGGCGGTCACTTGTGTTATTGGCCTGAAAGGGATCTCGTGGCAGGAAGCAGGCTTTAAAACAGACCAGCTTCTTATTGAAATGTACATGTGTTATGTGTGTTAAATGATTGTTTAGATCGAAAAAACATTAAAACATATCAGGCATCACTTTCATTTGGATGCAATTTTATTTTAAGGTTTTAGCCTACCAAGTGTAGCCTAATATTGGAACGGAGACGTTTTTCTGTAATATTTTACCAATAGGCTTATACGAATAGAAATGTATTATTTACAGATGCACTGGTTTACAAATAATCTTTAATTTGACAACTCGGTGACTAAGGGGAAAAAAACAAAAACACACATTAACTATTAGCCTATAGTGCTTAAAACTATAACTACTACAACCTGTGTTTTTACAAGCCTCGCTTTCTTGTACAAACGGATACAATGTGTTACGCTCTCATCTCAAGGTTTAAATAAATTAATAATTGGCCTACATATAAAACTGAAACGACTTATACTTCATTAATTGTCATATTTTCATTAACAGGTTGGTTTAGGACAGCGGTTTGTGTTTTGGAAGCACATTGGCCAAATATGCAATAAATAGAAACGCGTTTATTCATCCATTTATTTTATAGGCACCAGCTTTATTTTACGCATTTTCGCAGGTAAAATGGGGTTATTATTATCGAAACTGTAGCTGTTTTCCCCCTAAATACCTAAACTTCCTCATGATGTTCGTGCTATACATTCAGACCTTATTGATGTCATCTAGGCCACTATGTGTTTCTTCCCAAACACACCTGTCAAACAATGATGAATAGCTGTGTGATTCCCGGACAGGGCAAACTGACAGCTATACCTTTAGGGCTGTGTCAACACAAGGAGAGGAGTATTCCGGGGTTAAGGAGGCCCATGTCACTGCGCCCAAATTTAAGTCAAAGAAGGAAGAGTTAGCAGATCGCAAAAAGCATATTTTATCCAAACATTAAAATAGCCTATGCTTTAAATACTGGAATTGAATTATTACGGGAGTACCCTGTTATTCTGTCTCCACTAACAGCCTGGATGTTAAGTCGGGGTCAGCAGGGAGCTGCCGTAAATCAGCCATCCATCTTTGGCCACATCCCCTACAGACACATAACACACATTAACACATCTGTGGGATGCTGTATATAGCCATCAGTAATCTAAAGGTATTAAGGTGAGGGTAGGCTAAATAAAGAAAACAGATGTCCAAGAAATCACACTTTTTACAGCAAAGCCAAGTTGTCACTTCTATAAGATGAAACATGGACAATGAAAGCACCATAAGACAGGTTATTGTCATTGCAAAATTACGTTTGGTAACTTCCAGTGACCAGCAGAAAGAGCACCGAGCCGCTGCGTCTCCGGACACAATGGTGGACACAACCGGGGACATTTGTATTTTAGCCCTAAAAGCACTGCGCAATGACACTACGCACCAACCAACACCTGGGCATATGCAGGGTTTTTGGCTGTGAAGTGCCTCATCTTCAACAGTCATCACGAACGGCGCCTGTATAAAATCTGATCTCCTTGATGTTCGCCTATAATGCCATCTCCAGCAGCAATGATGCTGCTCATTGGCTGCTCTGAGGCTTGAAGGACAGAGACGGCTACTGAGGAGTGGGCCGTCCCACATAACTTCCTTTCTATACCTGCATGTGGAGAGATCTGATATAATATAGAGGGACGTATAGTGGCTGTTTCCTTTCAACCTGCGATGCAAACACCCCCATCGGTGTGCATTTACCCCATCACAGCATCTCCCCGTTATCCCCCCCCCCCCCCCCCCCCATTTTACGTGTAGCCTATATGGGAAATATAGCATAGACTAATGCATTTATTAATTAGGCTGTATGTAAACTGTAAACCATATGTTGACTGGATTTTCTTTCCAGAAAAATAAAAATCTATTTTAAGGGGAAACTACAGAACAGGCCTGTAGGTTTAATTTGCACCCTGTTAGCCTACATCTAAATCAACACGCACGTTTAGAAAGTTTACGAACAACCTATTTTGTCCATAGTATTCAACAATAAGCAGCTTATTTCTCGATTATTTTTTAAATATTTTAGTCGTTTCTACTATTAGTACATAGTGATTTTCGAAAAAGAAACTCTGGAATTACAGTTAAAATTGTGATTTCCCCAACATACATTTCGTTCATCGCCACGACACATCTACATATGATTTCTTTGTTATTTAATTTCTGTTGAAATTACAGTCACGAGCTTTCTTTTCTGGCCTAAACTGATTTATGCTCCCGTAAGAACTTCAGCCGCGTGCTCTTTACTGAGCAGTAATTATTTTCATTTGCAGTCTCCACAGTTAATATCGATCAGAGGAAATTGAAATTAGACACTTGACACGTTATACAGAGCCGAGTTAACAGCCACAGCCTGTCGGGGTCCTTCTTTTCACATACTGGCATGTATTTGCGACTTTTTGTGGCGAAGCGACAGAAGGTTGGGAAAGTTAACAGAATTGTAAAATGCCCTGATGTCTCCTTTAAATGGGTTACCACCAAATTACACAACACGTTAAATCCTATTTCATCAAAAAGGCTATGTAAAGTTGGTTTTGAGAGGCTACAAAGCTATTCTAAATATTCCTGAATTTGCTGTTTTTGTTAGCCTAATTTCAAGATTCACACTACATGAACCCCCGAGGGTGAACATTCACGAAACAAGTGACACGATCACACCACGAGGTCTGTTCTTATTTAACAAATTAATAACAGGTTAATTTACTTTAAGATCATTTATTTTAGTAGCAAAACATAATAGCCTATTTCTCCCCCTGCAGCTTCAGAGCGTAACCTCTGAATGCCTAACATTAACGTTTTTATCAACCTGATTGTGTGTATAACCATCAAACCAAACATTTAAAGTTATAACAGAAACAGACCGATATGTAAAATGTGTTTAAATTCGTACCCTCGGGTCAGTTTCCATGTGTTTGAACATTATTGTTTATTTTGCGCCACAATGTACAAATATCTTTGCACATGTTGAATAGTGCGCTACCTTAGACTTAAATGGTCTTGATTTGCATAAATGGTATTCATCAATATTTCAAGGCAAGTGAAAAACCCGTAACCTAATGGAAATCTCAGTTCAACGACATTGGACTTTTTCATGTTATTTTCTATAAATACTGATGAATTTTGTATTGTCTGTTTCTGTGCGTTTTCGTGGAACAATCGAGCCTAATAGCCTATATACTGTAATATCACTTCTTTCCCTCCTGTGTATTGATTCGTGTTTCATTTGGCTTTCTAATTCTTTGCTCCTGAAGAGACCAAAATAGCTTCGGCCTACTATCTCCATCTAGGCGATAAGGTCACACAAAACCAGAGAAATGAAAAGAAGTCATTTAAAGACCTTTTCAAACCGATGTTTCTCTCTTCGCCTTTGGCCTTGATCGTTTCAGCCTACAACCTCTTTTAAAAACAATTAGGCTTAATTTCCCTCCAAAGCTTTCTGTCCGGTTGGGGTTGCTGTCAATCTCACCCTCATGAGCATGTTGGAGTACACTGACCTGACAGTCACTGCCACCTGCTTCAAAGTGGCCCAGGTGCAAATTCCTCTCCATCCCTCATGTTGCAGCGACATCCTTTTCTCTGCAGTGAAAAGCAAGTGTGAAAGACGAGGACCGTGGTAACCTTTGGGTTGTACAACACTGCAGCTCACATTTTACAAAAATATTACAATGGCCTGCATGCATATAACATGAAAACGTGAATTAGAAACAAAGCACTAAACACACTACCTAACATAATTGCATGACAGAGTGGAATATGAAAGGAAAACGGTTAAAAAACAAGGACACTTAATTCATTTTGTGTGAGCATTCAGTAAATAACTTTTGGGTGACATCACTTCACCTACAGCTCACACAAGTTTTATACATTGAGATATTCTTGGAAATACCTTTATGTCCATTTCCACAGGTTATAGATATGAGCCTATATATTTTGTCCTAATCCTCTTCTTTGACAGATTCATGTTTAGAATTCAACGCCATTGACACAATGGTTTATCTTTAATTCCTACTTTACTGAATAGTTATTGTGTCTATTTTTAAAGGGTACCTTTTTAGTGCAAAGTAGGCTATGTTTAATCGTCTGGACTCCAAACTGAAAAATAGCCTACCTAGGTATGGCTGTTTTGTCTGAAAATGTCTTATTTTTATTTTTTTTTATATATCATATGGCTGTTTTGGCTGTTTTGTCTGAAAATGTCTTATCTGTGGTAATGTTTTATGTTTTGTGTGGAGCCCAGGAAGAGTAGCTGATGTTCTGCATCAGCTAATGGGGATCCTAATAAAATAAAATCAAAACCATGTAAAAAAAATTAAGAATGAAAATCTGTTTGGCATCAGGTCATGCAGAAACATATTCAACCTTGAATCATGATTCTTTAACTACATTTTGTTCATGTTTATAATTAATGAGCCTTAAACTAATTGGAAATAATTTACAAATACAGAACTGTCACAAAATAATTGTTTTACAGTGTTCTGTTTTGGCAATTTTTGACTGGAGTTAAATTTGCCAATAATAGTCATACTTCATTTGGTAAATACATCAGTGTGCCATCTATCACATTACGCAGTACACAGCTGGTAAGATATTTTTCGAAACTGTGGCGAACTGGAGGACTGTTCAACTGTGAATTTAGCAGTGGGAAAATGAAATATATCTGTCTATGTATGATTAGGATAATGTTCACCTTTGAAAGGTTGATTAACACTGCAGAATCTACAATGATTTAAGAAAAAAAAATCATTGTTGGCTCTCATCAGACTTTAGATCTGTTTCCATTCAGGTGAATTTAAATCATAGTCATCATAATCAGAAGACTTTTGATTTAGTTTGACATGACCTATAGTGCACGTGTGTGTGTGTGTGTGTGTGTGTGTGTGTGTGAGAGAGAGAGAGAGAGAGAGAGAGAGAGAGATTCTTTAGGCATAATGCTATTTTAAATAAGACATATGCTGTCACTATATAGTGGAAGTATTCAGATATGTTTTTCAAGTAAAAGTATCAATACCATTATAAACATATAAAAATACATTACATTCTCATACTTATTTAAGATAAGATAAACCTTTATTGATCCCCAGCGGGGAAATTTGGTCTTTGCAGCAGTAGGCCTACAAGGACAGAAATAAATAAGCCTACATAAACTAATATAAGAATAGAATAAAAATAGAGACTACACAAAAGCATTTGTAGACAAACTGATATAGGCGTAGTAAAGTGACAGTGGTGTGATTAAAAGAAGCATACATATTGATAGCCTACATATAGGCTAGCCTATATTATTAGATCTTGAAGCATGGACGTGTAAGCATTACATGTTATGTGGTCGAGGTGGAGCTTTTAATTGCTTGATATACTGTTTGTCAGTTTATTGTATAGCAATGCATCATATTTAATAAGCTGCTGATCATATGTGTTGTGTGTAAACTCTGAATATTCAAACTACAGCTGTGGAAATATAAATTAGAAGAACATGTAAATAATCAAGTAGAGTACCTCATAACTGTACTTAAAAGTACTTTAAACCAATCTAGGCAGATTTTTGTTGTGCTTCTAATGTTTTTATACTGACACTTTGACCTTTGTTTCCACGGCAACAGCAACGCGTCACACACAGGACGCAACCACGCCGCCAGTAATTGGGTTTCCGGTTCTGATCTTTTCCTATGGAGGCAAAGGGCTTCGTAGATATACTGAAAATATTTACAAACTGAATGTGGATTCCGGCTTGTTTTTCGATAACTTTTCCCTCCCGTTTTAACCGAAAACCAGTGTACGTCGAGGTAGCAGTGTATGTGAGTGGATCATTCCGAGCAGAGCAGCAGTGTTATGTTAGTAGAGTCAAAATGGCGTCTGCTTGCCCACTCAACAATCGTTTAATCTATCTGTGATTAGCCTGATAACTAGCTAATTTCACACAACCTGTGACTATTTTTTCTAGTGTTTTCCGTTTTCCACGCTGATACAGTCGGAGCACATTTCAGCGTCATGTCTGACTCGGAGGAGGACAGCCACGACAGGCAGCTTAAAATTGTAGTGATTGGAGACGGTGCGTGTGGAAAGGTGAGACCGTCACAGACACAACTTACACATACACAACGTTACTGAAAATATACTTTACATTATAAATGCAATACAGACAGTATGTTATTGTCTGTTGCACGACGGGTTACTGTCCTGCTGTTTATGTTGCTCATCCTGACGCTGCACTTCCCAGTCACCATGGCGACCGACGCTAATGTAGCTAGCTAAGTTAGCTATTAGCTAACGTTAGTCATTGCCAGACCTATCCACAGCCTGTGTCAGTCCCTGTACAGTCTATGGTCAGCCCTGGAGTAGCTATAGCCAGAGACGGTAGAGCTTTGGTATAGCTATTAGCTAACGACATCCATTGCTAACAATCACAGCAAAGACAACATAACGTGATATAATTAGCTAGCTAGCACTTGAGTTCTTTCTCACCCTCTACGCCACAGTGAAACGTTTTAGCTTGTCTTGTGTTGTGACGTTAGACGTTTAAAGGAAACATCCACATAAAAATATAACTCATGTACGTTGTAAAAACCAAATATCAACTCAAATGCTCTTTGACTTTATGAGTCAGTCAGTAATTCAGTGCCAGTGTGGCTCAGGTATCCAGTTTTGGGAGACAATTGCTCAATGCTTGTTAATACTGACTCTTTTGTCAAAAAGCACTGGCCATAGTACAATATAACATAATTTCCCACGATCAACGCTTCAACATATATAATTTGGGATACAAGTCTAAAACATTTAACTATTTAATTTTTATTTTAACTGAATATCTGCCTCAGCAATGTACTCCTGTTTAAAAAGTTACTCATAAGCATGGGAGACCTTATGTAGTCGAATAATATAACAGAGAGACATGAAAGGGTAAAGATGCTAAAAGGGGTCAGCAAACCTGTTATTATATTTTTTATTGTATAACTTTACCTTTACTGTAGTTAAGTAGTCATTTCTTTATAAGATTAAGGGATGTAACAACATTAGAATGAACATATATTTGGCAACCAGTGTTACTTCTAACAGCATCATACAAAAACTCAGTTAACCCCAAAAACTCTAATAAGTTTGAGGTTGCCCATCCACACTGATCTCGGGTTGAGGACAAGGGTGTTCATTCCAGTCAGAGCTTGAGATGGCTGAATTACTGGTTGGGGAGTACTGTATGAGAGTACAGAAAAAATCTAAACCTAAATGCTACATAATGGACATGGAGGAATAGCGTTTCTAAAATAACATTGTAGACTGAAAATAGCATGTTAAGTAACTCAGTGTTAATCACACATTGTAATGACTTCATGGTAAAGATACATGTTAGGAATAGTAGACATTCAAATCATGTTGCGCAATAACTGCTCTTAGTCAAAATGAAAATGTACACCATTTTTTCTAAAGTACTTCTGTAGAAAACATTTTTCTCACTCCTGTTTTACAAAGTTGATGGACAGCCAGGTGTAGTTTTATTCTGCTTCAAAGATAGCATTATAGATTTAAATATGGCACAAATCCGTTGTTCTAAAACTATTAAGTCTACCCAGCCTTTAATCCACGTTGCATGTGCAATTGAACTAGTTGTAGGCTATGTGCCGGTGGTTCTCATAGAACATAGGCTTACACTGTAAAGAAGTCACAGTTGTTATGCTTTTATCTGCCATTGTCATGGACCCCAGTATGGCTCCAGAGTAGGGCCCCATTTAAGAAAATTATGTCTGGATAGCCCATATGAGAAATGTTTCTGTTTTCTCATTTGATAGAATAAAACAACAAAGGGTCATGTGTAAAGACTCTTTTTTTTTTTTTTTTTGTGTGAACAAACATTTTTGTCAGTGCATTTGTCTCTCTCTTTGCTAAATCTATGCATGCTTTAGGACTCCTGTTTCCTTTCAGAACTACTGGACTGAATCATTCAGTAAGTTGATACGGTATAAAGATGTAGATTAAAAAGGCCGAACTTACATCCACAACAGTGTAATATTTTCCTAGTCACACCAAACAATCACTTGCAGCAAAGCAAGGAGGTTGTCATGACAATTCAGCTATGGTTCTTCTTCACTGCATCTTGAATCCTCGAATGAATGAGTGTGAATGTGAGCCAGGGACGTCAAGTGCTTTTCAGCTACACATCCCCTTTCGTAACTAATCTCTCCTTCCTCTGGGAGAAAGAAAATGAATGTAGCAGTAATGGTGAGACCCAATGAGAAAAAATGAATGTTCTCATTCTGAAGAGTCTGCATTTTCTTTTAGGGGAGGGGGTGCAGAGAACACACACAACTCAGTTCCCAGTAGATACGCTACATTAATAACCCTCCTCACACTGCTGCCAGGTGTCAGCTCGTCACTGTCTGAATGACTTACCTGCTTGTCTGTTTTGGGCAGAGAACAGGAGCCCTGCCCCCCATTTTGAGTAGGCACCACTGACTGACATCTTGAATGCCGTTTCCCCCTTATTAATGTCAATTTGCTGAGCAAATTGCAATCGGATCAGTTTTTCTTGGACAGCAGTCTCGGTGGTATTTTTGCTTGTGGTTGGTTGTCCATTCAGAAATATAGGGAGATGTGGGAAGGCTTGTCCACCTGAGCAAGATGTTTTAAAAATATGGAGTCTCACATTGAGCCAGGCTCGTAAGGTGCTGGGCCTAACTTACACAGGTCTATTTTTCAAGCTGAGTTAGAAGCCACTGAGTTTTTCTGAATATTTGCTCTCTTAAAAAGCGCCTTTGATGCAGGTCCTGTACATCAATGGATGCTGTTTCCCAGCAATGCTATTTACAGTCAAACTCTTCATCAGAATACCAGCATTTATATCTGTCTTAAGTGTTTAAGGAGAATAAAGAGCCAGTTATGACGCAATAATGCAAAAATGCACTGCATCTCTCATCTGAGTTGCATCACATAGACATAGTCAGCTTGCCATATTTTTTTTTTCCTCTCTCAGTTTCTTGTTTCAGTAGAACTTCCCCCATTTCCCGGCACTGGTATCATTGGTGACCCTGTGCTGTTCTGTTGGAGTGTCAGGATTACGCCAGTTTTTACATTCGCTGGTTAGTTCCAATTGTACGTTGGAAAAAAAGGACTATGTTGAGGGAAGAGAGCCAAGCTACTGGAATGCCAAGACAAATGGCCGACTAGGCCAACACGAGCATGTGGAATACATTTTTGCTGTCCAAGCTTGTTATTCCTGTGTTGTCAGTGATTGTTTGGGCTACTTAAATGGCCGATTTTCTCCTTGTTGCGTCAGTCACCTCTAGTAATTTTTCACTCACTCTTGAGTCTTTGACATGCTCCGCAGGCTGAGATTAAAAAGGGCTGTAGGTTAGTGAACTTTTAAAAGAATAAGTTGGATAAAACTTTATTCTGCAGAAAATGTTAATCAAGAAAGCCACTAGTAAAGGCCATGATCACACATTCAATAGGTTTAATTATAGGAATACGTTTAAAAATCCAAGTTGGGATAAACCTAAAGGTTTGATATCAAAGGTGGAAGCCACAGTGACAAATCAATAGGAAACCCAAATAAACTGTTGTTTACTTGAAGAAGATTTGGGTAATCCATGATAAGGGGTTTCTGACTAATTAGATTGCATCTTCCCTGGAGTCATTTGAAAGAAGTCGAGTCTTATTTGAAACATTATTTGGCTGAACCTAAACTTTCTTAACATGAATGGAGGTAGATAAGGACATAGGCTCAAGTGAAAGCTTAGCAGATTGAAAGAAAGAATTTTGTTTTAAATCCTGTAAACCTCAGTGAGTGACAAGTACCACATTAAAATGCATTTGCTGCCACATGAACACTCAGGGAATCCCATTGCTTCACTTCTCTGTTGTGTTTATGTAAGCACACTGCTCTAAAGATAGCTAATAGACATTCAGTACTTCATTTTTTTCCCTATCCTCATCCATCAAAATGAATTAAACTTGGCATGTCAAGTCTGTGCTATGAATTCCCATGGATTTCAGGCGAGCCCCTAACATGCTATTTTTTTTCCCCCTCCTCAAACACAACAGTGACAGTGATGGAGGTTTTATAATTTGTGGCAATTATTAGGTCTGCAGTCTGTAGACATGACATCCTCCGACACCTGTTTTTGTAATTCACGTTGATTTTCACTGTCACAACCGTTGCCGAGTAGTGAGACGGCAGGGAAGAGGCAGACAATTACATCAGCGTACCTTTCAGTCAATCACAAAGTTTTGGAAGGTGCTTCAAATAGATTTATAATAATGAAATTGAGGTCCTACAGGTCATATGTCGTTGCATCGCCAAAGAATTGTGGCTGCATGTTATTGTGGAAAAGAATCACATAGAAGTGATGCGATATGATATATTAAACTATTGTATTTTTAGAAAAATGTAATATTGTAAAAAGCTTACTTTGGCGCTTGGTTAGTGTTTATGAAATTAAAATTCTACTCCTGCTCACCACCGAAATATCACTTTTTCAGGAAGTTCTTTAATATACTGTATATTTTCTCTGGAAGGAGTTTTGCAGCATCTTGCATTTTGCCCTGGGCCATGCTGTGATTTCGCTTGCATATATGTGTGAATATTGTTTATTAGGCAAATACTATGCACTGAATCAAGGTTTCTCCTTCATTCTGAAAGCATTTTCTTTTAAAAACACTTAACTGCTTTAAATTACATATTTTTCGCCCTGTTGATGGCTGCAGAGGTGTTCTGGCACTCGTTCACCATGTCTCTCGCTTTGTCTCCCTGTTTCAGACATCACTCGCCACCAGGTTTGCACAGGAGGCCTTTGGGAAGCAGTACAAACAAACCATTGGCCTGGATTTCTTTCTGAAGAGAATAAGCCTTCCAGGTGAGACACCTTCATAATCTTTTGGGAGTGCTCGTTTGTTTAGAGACTCAGCAAGGACACGCGTGTTGCACAAGCATGTAGTGGCAGACTTCAATAAAATTACGAGGATATGCATTTGGCAAGATTGTACTTAGACAGACTGACTTTACTGTAAGTGGTGGTTTTTAATACTGTAATATCGACCTTAAGGTATTGATATGTGTGTGTATTTTACATTATCAGTGTTCAAAAGATCCAGAATATTAATTAAAAGTCTAATCACAGTTGAGGCCTGTTGTTCCATCAACACTTTCTGTCATATTTTTATTTCGAATATGTTCTGCCACTGCTCATATTTTCTTGTCCAACCATTTCCAGGCAGAGTTTGTTCTTCAGGTTAACTCAGGAGCTGAATGTGTCTTTTCTGGTAGCTCCTCATTGTAGAGCGTCTGCCACTTCTCAGGCTTATTCACTCTGAAAGCTCTTCTCTCCAGAGCAAACAGCACACTTTTTTTTTTTGACTCCACAAGGCCAATGGACAGCTTATGTCCAAATGGGCGAGCCTTGCTCATAATTCTGTGGGCACCGTACAGAGTAAATACATTAACATTTTATATCCATATCGCTGATCCCCAAGTTCAACCGATCTTTGTCCTGCACCACATAAAACATTCATGTTCTTATTTGTTTATGTTGAACCCACAGAAATAAAGCCACACTCTGTATCCCCCTTAGATCTGTAAAATACATGTTTATTGACTAATGCTATATTTAGACGAAGGCACTCCATTTTTACTTCCTACCATGTGAAATGGGGATTTTCAGCATTTTAAATGGCATTTCTAAAACTCTGCCAAAGCCTAAGCTCCAGAAATCTGCAAAGTGCCTCCATTCTTTCATTACTAATAAAACAACATTAAGCATGGGCAAATTAAGTGCTAAAAGTAAAAGTTATGCTGATTTGTGAGTTGGCTGAAAGCTTCTATTTTGATTTTGTGTCAGTTTCAGCTTATGAGACTTAGGAGAACTAAACCCCCAAAAATGTTGTGGTGGAGTCAGAATGAAAAAGCCAACCATAAGCACAGACTGGGCTCAAAACGTCTTAATGCGAACTCGAACAAATGCTGTTAATCGTTTGACTTCTCTTTCCAGTAAGTTTCTTTCCCTGAACTATTCACTGAACTCTCCAGTGTTAAACTGTAACCTTTGTTTAAATATATTGGACATACGTCTGTGTCACTGGGGCAGCAACAACACTGCGTTCAACAGCGGAGTTGTTAAATGGCCCATTTTCTGGGGAATTGGGTGTTGATGAGCTGATGAAGAGGAGGGTGGCTCTGCGAGCTGGGTGGTCCCAAACTTCGTTAGGACCCCCACCCTGCCTTGTATTGGAGAGGTTGTGTCGCTCTCCGGGTCTCTATGGGGCTGTAAGGGTCTTTTGCAGCAGGGGGGAGAGTAGCCTATAGCCAGTGTTGGCCCCACTCACCATGAAGGCCCAGCTTGTCAAACTTAATGTACATTTTCCAACGCATGGAGAGGTGAGGTGAGGCGAGGCCGACTGGCACACAACAGCCTCCTCTGTGTGTGCTTTTTATAACAATACCTCTTCCAGATGTCTCTACCAAACCAATGCAGTGAAGGGGATTGACTAGAAGTGAAGTTTGCTTGATAAATTCTCTAACTTTCTGACGCTGCTTTGTCTGCTTCCACTTCACGTCATACTAAGAGGACAATTATCTTATCAACATGCCCTTTTTCCTGACCTTGTTATCAGTTTTTAAGGTTAATCTATTTGGGGTCACAGTCACAGTTTCTTCTTCTTGCAAAGTATTAGCAGAAAATGTCAGCTCTGTTGAATCAGTGTGAATCTCTGAAACATAAATAAAGCTAGTGTCCAGGCATGGTGGATGGGTGGGGATGGCTCTTTATAACACCAAGGAACCGTTATTCATTGCACTCCTCAATGTAGCCTTACATTGACACTGTATAGTCTAGATGTAGTGACTGTAAACCTCAGCGTTTCCTTCCCTTGCTTTAAAAAGGGGACTTATGAAGGGGTTGAGTCGTCCAGCCGTGTCCACAGTGTACGCTCTGCTCCCCATCGCCGCTCCAGCCCAGCGCCGGGCCCTCATCACACCAACATAAACTCCTTGCTGTCTGGTCCTCCCTCCTCCTCCTTTTTTTTCAACCACCCCTTTCATTTTCCAGAGGAAGAAAATATTTATTTGGATTTGGTTTTTGTGCCCGTCTTTCTCTCTCTCCCTCTCATTCACTCCTTCTTTCTCTTTCCACATGCATCGGGACAAGAGTCTTCTTTTCCTCTCATTTTGTGTTTAATTATTGCTATTTTCCTTAACAGCACATAATTCTCCTCACTTTCCTAACTTGGCAGGATATGGCACAATGCAAACAGCTCTTCCCAGGCTAATAAGAAGTCATATTTTTTTCTGCCAGGGTATAGAGAATGTTTAAATTAGAGGGTAAGCGTACCTATTCATCCCCCTCGATCTCTGGGCTGGATATTCTTGGATGTGAGGTGTGGGTGACCTGCCAGGCAAAAGCGCTTAGCTTGAAAGATTAATCGCTGATTTATTGTTTCCATTATGTATATCAAGAACGTGGACTTTTATTATAGAAATCGCTCACACAAAATACAGGCTCCAGTTACAGCTGGATCGTTACTTCCTCAGGATTATGAGCTTTGTTAAAACAAACAAGTTAATGATAAAAAGGACAAACACATCCAGAATGGAAACCCACAAATTGCAGCATAATCACTTTTTGTTTTTGAATGTTAAATAATCGAATAGCAGAAAGAAGTTTTAAAGAAAGAAAGTGGGGCTTTTGACACATCGATGCCCTCTTTATAGAGCTGATTTCAAAATATTTCTGTCATTTAAATGTCAGTTCTTTTTGATATTGGAGGTGTTTCTGTGTCTTTTCTTCTCTGTAGGCAACTTGAACGTGACCCTGCAGGTGTGGGACATTGGAGGCCAAACGTTAGGAGGGAAAATGCTGGATAAATATGTATACGGAGCTCATGTAAGGTGACACACGGGCACACAAATAAACACAAAATCCTCTGTTGCTTCTTTTTTTTCTGCCTAAAATATGCATCTCTGGTTTGTGCTGCAGCTTTCTCTTGTTTTCTGAACTTCAGTCTTTTATTCCTCCAACATGAAGCAAACAGACAAACTGTCTTTGACTCCAGTAGCCTCAGGAAGGATAAGAAATGTACAGTATCTCACAAAAGGGAGTACACCCCTTACATTTTAGTAAATATTTCATTATCTCTTTTAATGGGACAACACTGAAGAAATTACACTTTGCTACAATGTAAAGTATTAAGTGTACAGCTAGTATAACAGTGTAAATGTGCTGTCCCCTGAAAATAACTCAACACACAGCCATTAATATCTAAACCGCTGGCAACAAAAGTGAGTACATCCCTATGTTAAATTCCCAAAGAGGCAGGCAGATTTTTATTTTTAAAGGCCAGTTATTTCATGGATTCAGGATACTATGCATCCTGATAAAGTTCCCTTGGCCTTTGGAATTAAAATAGCCCCACATCATCACATACCCTTCACCATACCTAGAGATTGGCATGGGTTTATGTCGGTTAGCCTAATAGCTGGTTTGATTTGCATTGAGAGATGATTTTATGGAAAGTACCCCATGCCAATCTCTAGGATCTCTCTGATGTGGGGCTATTTTAATTCCAAAGGCCAAGGGAACTTTATCAGGATGCATAGTATCCTGGATCCATGAAATAACTGGCCTAAATATTTACTAAAATGTGAGGGGTGTACTCACTTTTGTGAGAATTGCTGTACTGTTTTGAATGCTTATGACATAGTAATATGAAGCACAGGAAGAATTAGTGTCCAATCCTAATTCCCTTGTGAATTTCCTAGAGCTGCAAAGATTAATCGATTAGTTGTCAACTCTTAAATTAATCGCCAACTATTTTGATAATCGATTAGTCGGTTTGAGTAATTTTTTAAGACAAAAGTAAAAATTCTTTGATTCCAGTTTCTTAAATGTGAATAATTTCTAGTTTCTTCTCTCCTCTGGGACAGTAAACTGAATATCTTTGAGTTGTGGACACAACAAGACATTTGAGGACGTCATCTGGGCGTTTGGGAAACACTGATCCACATTTTTCACCATTTTCTGACATTTTATAGACCAAACAACTAATCGAATAATCGATAATCAACAGATTAATCGACTATGAAAATAATAGTTAGTTGCAGCCCTAGAATTTCCCCGTTGTGGGATTAATAAAAGATTTTGAATCTTTTGAATCTAATAGTCCGCTATCGGTGACTTCTATTCAGGCTTATTATTATTGAGTCTCTGCGGCTTCATTAAGAGCCTGCCACTCCCTCTCTTTGCAGCCAAATCACAATAAACGGTCATTTGGATTCATAGTGAGGGTAGTAGGTCAATAGAGCTTTACAAATCAGTGCATCTATGCTTTTTACAGAGTTGTTACAGTTTGATGTTTTGTATCAGACTGAACAAATGTTGATAATACCGCACACTGTAGGTCAATACTAAAATACATTTCTAAACATGTATGCTTTTATTGCTCCCAAATTGTAAATACATCCTAGTTTAATTGAACGTTAAAGCTGAAATTATTAAACGTCGTGGTCAGTATTTGATAGTACTAGCTCATACACGAAGAATTGTGGGGCAAAAATAGGCTGCTAATTGATCCATTTACTCTCATTTAATGCTTGTCCTATGGAAAACTGAACAATGTGTTGATTACAATGACAGCCAAGATCTTTGTGATCACTGTAATTTGTGTCAGTGCGTACTAGTTTGTACATGTGTCAGCAACATCAGCGTCCACAGGTAGGCGTGTTGCTATAGACAAGTGCTAGCTGTCACCTCCAGGATGTCTCGTTTGAAGAGGCCTACTTAAAGACTGTGGTTTGTCTAATCTGAGACCCGTACTGAAGCACAAGATCTAAAATTTGGGCACAGGCAGGAAACTTGTCACCATATACTATATGCAAGCACACTTCTGTCATGTTTGTCTATAGAAGCTAGACAAAGGAGGATTTTTTTTTTTCCTATTCCATGAAACTACTTGGCTTTGACATAGTCAAAGTGACATGTTATTTTGCTCTAAATTGTGCCCTTATAGTGTGTACTGTATATTAACCATGTCTGCAGCACTTCCTTTACTGTCTCACTCCTTCACAAGCAAAACGTCGTACATCACTGCCACATTACGACACTTTGCTTAGGGAGTTTCTAGTCGGCACTGGGTGAAACTTCCACACCTATTGTTCGGCACTGTGCGTCCTGTAATCAATCATGGCTGTTTCGGAGAGACTCGCAGTAATTGTCAGAGGCCTGAGCTGTCGTCACCAACGTTGCGTGTTGTGACAGTGCATGTCTGCCGAACAAAATGCAACAGACACCCCTTCAGTCGTGTTGCATCATGCAGTAAAAGTAGAGACATTTACCTTGGCTCATGTTTAATTTCCAGCCCTTTAGCTATTTCTAAAGTTTAAGCAGTGATAGCAGATAGTTAAACTATCTGATTATTTGTCTTTATTTATGCCAACAGCGCTTGTATCTGTGTTTACTCTTTGATTAATTTATGTGTCCATGCAAACACCCCCTTCTGGCCTCAGTGTTTGCTCAAACATGGCTCTGGTGTTGTTGCATGCATGTTTCTGCAGTGCCTACCGTGTTGAGGATTACATAGGGAGGAGGAGAATTTCTCGAGGCAGACAGCCTTCATACATAAACTCAGATAGTAGATAACCAAACCTCACCTCTGTTCTGCCCCAAATTCTGGACTGTGCTTACAAAACTGAGAACTGTAAATGGACAAACCGCAATTTTCATTTTAAAACAGATCCACGTGAATTTACACAGTCTTACTTAGATAATAATTGCACTGAACCTTAAATTATGTGTCGGTAAGTGTGTCCCCCTTCTATGTGAGTCTGTCCCCTACACTAAGAAGAGGAGCAGTGCCACCTACTGTTTCCTTTCTACCTCAATATTACTCACGTTAATATGAATGAACATCAGAATTAAGCTGTGTACTCACATCCAGGGAATGTGAAGGTGAGCAGCTCAAATCAATGTCTGAGGACTGTGTTGTTCCTTTTTGTTTTTCAAATGCAGGGGGTTCTTATGGTTTACGATATCACCAACTACCAGAGCTTTGAGAATCTGGAGGATTGGTTCAGCATGTTGAAGAAGGCCAACGAGGAATCTGATATCCAGCCGGTTGTCTCCCTGATTGGGAACAAAAGTGAGAATTACACATACATAAACACACAAACGCATACATTCCTTGTTTTTCAGCAGGAAAGGGGCATTACAGTACTTTGAAAAACTTAGTTGTACAGTCTATCAAATTTGGAAATTACTTTACTTTCATTTCTACTAGGTACGGGAGATGCAAATGACATTAGTTTATCACATATTTATTGGACTGAGTTTGTCTGTATTCATTTCCCCCTGACACATTATTCATTGTGCTTGTCTGTGTTTGTGTGTGGAGGAGTGAGTGTTTGATGGTAGAAGACGTGTTTGTTAGAGCACCAGATAACTGATCGCTGTGATAAGCCAGTTGATAAGAGTGAAGTTTTGGAGCGATGGGAATGCTGATGTTTGTGAACTCTGGGGAGTGACTGACCATGATTTAAGATCCTGGACCAACGGACCTAGGGCACCGCTTATCTGTGTCCCCCCCCCCTTCCTAGTCAGTACCCATCTAGCCCCCCCAGCCCGAGCCTGTGCTCCTGTCCCCAGTTGTTGGTTAAGGAGAGGAACTCAACGTTAACCAGACGGGTCTCCTGCTATCAGCCTGCACCCATCCACCCACCTCAAAATAAAGAGTAATAATGATGACTCTTTTTAAACATCCCCTTGACAGATGTGGAGTCATGGCTGCCGCCATGTTATTGTAAAGTGAGGCGTCAGTGTGTGTGTGTGTAATGGTGACTGTCCACCTTCCTGGGCGATGATGAACGGTCAACAGAGTGGTGCCTGCACACAGGAAGCTCTCGCTAATGTTACTCAACGGGGACCATAGGTCACGGTTTAATTCGCCTGTCTAGAGCAGATTCTCTTGTCTTTGCATCCGTTGCATCTCCTAATGCCCCGGCTTTAACAGTGGGCGCCTCTGTATTTAGGCTACGTTTGGGGTGTATGGGTGAGTGTGTGTACTGTAATATTTAAGTAGTGTTCATCCCGCTGTCAGGCTCCTCACCCCCACACTCACACAGTCATTCTCTCCCCTAATAGCTCTATTGCTGAGAATGGCCCGTGTGTGTTTTTTCTGTTCCTGCAGGCTGCAAAAAAGAAAAACAAAATCCCACACAGATTGCCCCTCTAGGAGCAATCAATTACCTTGCGAGACTTTATGAATCCCTGAACCCTCCCATGGACTCCTTTTTTTCAGGGAGCTTGAAGAGAGTTAGTCTAGTTATCTAGCTGGAAATGTCCACACCTACTTTTTGGTTTTACTTTTACCCACCCTATCTGAGTTTTTCTTTTTTGCTGAAGAGCTTCTAACTCTAATTTTGTAGCATTTTATTTTTTTCTCCAAAATGAATACTTGGCACACAATAACAATAAGCTGAACATATGAATACACAACATTCTTTTGCGAGCAGAGTTTGTATTTCTTTTAAATGGTTCCCATGATGTTGGACTGAGTGAGGCAACATGTTTGTTACAACCGAAATAGAAGTACAGACATAACAAGGAGCTTATAAAAACACTACAGATTTATGCCTCTGTGAGGGCTTGTCTTTGGGGAGATTTTCCACTTAGATAAACTTAAGGTGAACACTGGCTGTAGATGTCATGTGCGTAGTAGTTCTGACCTTATTTGCTGGTTAGAGCAGAAAGAGTTATACATATGCAGCTGAAATGTTTTTTTTTTCTTCCATGTACTAAAATACCTGTTACAGTATTATAAAAATGTTATAAAAGTGTTCTTTTTAATATAAGTCAACATGGAGGCTACAATCAAATGTGACTCTGTTTGGCTTATTAACAGTACATATACCATATACCATATACATTGACTTTAAATTTCCTGAATTACCCTGTGCCTACCTTCTAGTTTAATTTGGACACTGTCTTCTTTACTCAGTGTACGGAAATTGAGCCTATGGACCAGGCTGGTTCATTAATGATGCTGTCCCCTCCTCTCCTTACCCTGGCCTGACTGCCCTCCTGTGCCATGTCACTGCTGTTGAACAACCTTTCCTTTCTTTGGCTTAGCATGGCCGGCTGGGGTTAAGTGTGCTTGTTAAGCGGCAGTATGCTGCACCCCCATGCCCTCTTCATGCTGCCCAGAGCCTTGTGTTAAATAATGGCACCACTTGTAACAATTCAGAGAGGAAGCCCATGAAATGTTTTATTGAGGGCACACATACACGCACACAATTATTTATGCAAGTGCATGCACACCCACACACGGACACACACAGAGAAACATGCACTTAGGTAAAGAGACACACTTGTGGAGTTTCTGGGAACACATGGGTAATGGAAGAATGCTAAGCTCTTGGTCTGTCTAAACATACTATAACTGTTTATTACAGCGCAGTCCAGTGTAACAACGTATGGTACACAGGAACCTCTCAAGAGAAATGTTGGCTTGTTGTGCAGTCATCTACTCCACCACTCAAGTGTTTCATTTTTTAGTAGACTAATAAGTGCTGTGTGTTTTGAAAGGGTTCTAAACGATAAATTCTATTGCTCTTTGCTTAACTACAGCTGCATGTGGCCTGTGCCAGTTTGCCTTTTAGATCAGAGATTGGCTGAAGTCACGGTTATACAAAATATGGCACACTGTTAGCATTCCTAATCCATATTTTAATCCATTGTTTTGTTACACACATTATCAATGCATGGGACCATCAGCATTTTAAAATGACTTATGTTACGGTTCGAAATTAGTGTGCATATTTCTTTTTAGACATTAAGCCTGTGTCGTTTATCAAACCAATTTGTTTTTATTAAGTGGGGATCGCAGGACCCCTTTTCGCTCCCCACCCTCGCATTGCTAGCACGCTCTCCCTCAGGAACTCCAGAGCATCCATCATGGGCTTGTACAGCCCTTATTTGGGTGACTTAAATGGGTTCAGTTCTCTTAACCCCTCCTCATCACTCATGGCTTTTTGCTCAGAGGTTCTAACACTGTTCACTGCCGATCCACTCAGGCCTGCCATGGGAAACATTTCCTTCTGCAGGGAGATAAGGTCCTTGCATGAAGAGAATTTGTACACTCAATTATGTCTTACCTGCTTTTCTCTTCTGCCGTTTCCCCCTTCCCTTCTCTATATCCCTATCTTGTGCCATCTCTCAAACACACAAGCAAACATTAACGCCTTCAATCACTCACTTAGACCAACTCATAACTCTTATCTCTCACATGTATAGACAAACACTTCTGCTGTAGCTGCCATCACTTAAAGTAATGTCTTTTCATTGGCTGTTGTGTTAAACATGCATGTTTGCTTTCTGCGTGCTACTGCAGATCTCACTGCATACCGTTACCCGTCGCACTTCACTCTCCCCAGTTTTCCATCCAGCCATGTGAAAGTTAAAGCGAAACATATATCTCCCCTGACTCTTGATTCTCGTGAAGCATGTCCTTGCCACCAACATTGTTGGTCTTGAGTTGTTTGTCATCTTGGCAAGGCCTCAGGTGGAGTTGAAGCCTTCCCCCTCCTCAGCTCTCTCACTCCCGTCACCTCCCTGCCCCTGTAAAGCTGCCACAATTTCTGTCTGTTCAATGCAGGCCAGCACATTTCTTAATAGAGAGATGCTCAGAAGTCCAGGAGCGCAGAGGAGCTCAATGCGCTTCTGTTTTTGGTTTAGCTCAAAAATGTTTTTCCTGGCTCAACCCACTCGTACTTAGGTCCTCTTACAACAAACTAAAAGGTCCTAATTGCCCCCAAGGGAAAGGTTTAGCCACAATAGACATGTGGTGGGACAAAAGCCCAGTGCTCTTACCCCAGCACCCTCACCCCTCCCCAGATAGAAGGGATGAACACGTCAGCAGTGTCTGTTTTGCACTGTGGGTAGCGCAACCACAGGTTCAACACTGTAAAACATTATATATACAATATATAGACCTAGTAAGGCACAGTGTATGGTTCGGTAAAGATCTGGAATGTTTACAGTTTACACCAAATCCAATGTTTCCTGTTTCTCTTCACATTTTATTAAAGGTAAAGGGTCAGAATAGACATGTGTATCAAATTGTCTCAGTAACCGCACTGACTATAGCCTGCTGTCTCTCTGTAAGTCTGGAAAAGATGGGAAATAGAGATTCAGGTTACAAGGATACGAGGGGATGAATGAAGATTTACAGCTGTATTACGTTGCGGCTGATAAGTCAGTGTAAAATCACAGCTGCAGATGCTGAGACGCGTGTCCAGCAGTGATCAAGAAATACTTTCTAGGGTTTGTTTAAGCCTACTCAGGTGGCTGATAGGTGGTCTTTCCCACACAGAGCAATGCAACGAGTGCCAATCTGGTGCTCCTTGCTAAATGAACTAAATGCTGAGATTTAATTGTAACAACAGTTTGACCCAGCTCTGGTCCCTACACTCATCTCTCTTGACTCTCATGCCTGTCGAAACATGGAAAGTCCTCATTCATTTTAGCCATCCATAAAGCAAATATTGTTGCACATGCAGTAGATGATCAGTCTTCGCATACCTTCTTGTGTGGTAAGTCATGGGCCATTTGAGTTGCACAGCACAGCTTAGCCACCTGACCTGAGTGCAGCCTGGAACCCTCATCACGCTCAGGCTTTACTTTATTTCTCTGCTTCACAACATTGATATGGAGGAATTCCTGGAAGGGGCCTTGCTGACACAGGGTTGGGTAAATAACCGATTGATCTGGATCCACAGGCATATATTATAAATATATGTGAAATATCAACAGTTTTTCCCTCCTTTTTTGCTAAATCTAGTTTTTTTTGTGGTCTGAAAATATTACATCACTGTCTTTGCACCCTTCTCCTGCTTCAGGTTTTTAACTCCTTCGATGTTTTCTCAGGCAGTCGTGAGCAGAACTCACTTTCCATGTTACCGTTCACTGTATGTAGGCAGTGTACTATGTAGGCCCGTCCAACGCATCATTGCTTATAGGAAGACTTTATAATTATGAATAGACTTATAGTGATGCGATGCGTACAATTACGAAGGCTCCCATGTGCTCCTTATAATTATTATAGCTCATAGTTACGCTGCCGGCTCACAGAGGCATATATTACTGCTCGCCCATAAAAGTCCACTTAGTTTAACAGCGACAGGAGAGCTCGGAGGACATGGCCAGTGAAACCCAGGGCAGCGTCTTGTGCGGTCGGCTCAGAGCTGGGCCTTTTGTTCACTTTTCACGAGTCCTTGAAGCCTGTTAACCCAAACTGCGAGGCCCTTGGCCCCATGTTTTACTGTAGCAGTGACAGCCCAGCACTCCAGCTCTCTCCCTGCCTGTAGAGCTACTACTGGACACTCTGGGTTTTACATTCCCTGACCAGAGAGGAAGACCACATTGTTTTACTAGCCGCTGTGGAGTATCTGATTATGTTTTAAAGTGTGAATGCATGTGTGTGTATATGAGTGTGTGTGTGTGTCTGCAGTGCACATCGTTTCATGAAGAACGATCAAATGACAAGATGAGCTGTGATCAATGAGCTGTCGACAGAACACTTCTGACCTAGTGGAAAGCGAGTCCCCTGACGGTCCCGGCCCGTTTCAGGCCACCGGGGCAGGGGCGCCGCAGCACAAAGAGCGCTCTGTCTCTGTCAGGAGTCCCCAGAGGACTCCTGCACGGGCCCCGCTCACCTCCACAACACCAGGCAACTAACAGCACTTCATCTGTCTGTCCTCACTCAGAAATGTCATGATAATATTATTAGCTTTCCTTCAATCTCTGATATACTGATAATTATCTCTAATTATTCCATCACGAGTTGATTTCTCATAGATCCAGTTATACATTGTCTAAAATCATTATTAGCAGTATAGAATTGGCTACAGATTGCTGAAATATTACTGAAACTGTACTGATGCAGAAATTATGGTTAATGAATTATGATTTTCTTCAATTGTAAGAATCTGTTAAAGGCACATTTTCAGTTTCTGGTACTTAAATTTAGATGTTCCAGTCCTCAGAAAATAAACACATACTGTAAACAATACCTACACTGTTAAGGTCTGCTGAAATGTGCAAAAGTACCGTTTGCATAGTGGCTTGACTTCTGAATGACTGCATTTAAGAGTAAAGATAACACTTTTCTGTGATACTTCTTTATGATACTGTATTTAAAAAAGAAAAGGGAAAGAAACTGGGAACTAGCCAGTACTTTTTTTGAAGGCAAATTTACATTATGGTGGAAATATTTATAATACAAGTACAGACTTATCACAGCCTTAATATTTCAAAACACTCAGTTTTTATGAGCTCTCACCAAGTCATGTAAACCAGTTGGACCCAATCATTTAAATGCTTCACATAAATTCCACTACTCATTTTTTTTATTAGCCACTGGTGTTGTGAAAGTTAAATCAATGTCTAATTCAATTATACATCACCCAGAATGATTCATTATACTTTTACTGATTTTTTTAAGATGGTAAAGGTTTCCCTGTATCTTGTACTAGAAGAGTTAAAGGTAAATCAAATGCCACATGCAATTAACCTTACCAGTTGGCTATCAGACTTTAAGGTATAATTATAATCCTGCTTTTCCAGACTCCTGCAGTTTAAGTGTCCGCTGACTTACTGGTCTTTTTTGTAAAAAAAAAAAATAAAAAAAATTAGTTTAGTTAGTCAATGTTTTGTAAGACAACTTACTAACCACGCTAAGAAATATATTACACAGCATTTTGGACTGAATGCTTCACTGTAACTTGGACCTTAAAGTTACCCTGTGGAGTTTGTGACCACTAGTAGCGCTGTTGAGCATTGTTTTTATGTACAGGTCATTGTATTGTTTTTAATCTTGTGCTTTACCAGCACACACATGATGACGGATAATAAAAGAAGAAAGGAGCACACACATGAAAAATGCAGGTTTTTAAAGATTCAAAAAGGATTTGCAAATGTTTTAAGGAAGGAAAGGCATTCACAATGTTTGAAAGGACTAAAGGGCACACAGTGTAGATGAGAAACACCGCAAAACCATGCTTGTTTACAATGAAAGTTCTACAGTATACTTTTTAAATAGAAGACATTTTATTTTGGGGGGTATTAAAGCAGCATTATACTAACATTTTCCTTTTAAAATACACTGTCAATGCAAAACAGTTTTATTTATACCCCAGCTGCCAAGTCACATCAATGTAACTTCCCACTGAGGTTCTTTTGCAAGGCAGACTTGGCCAAGACAGTACAAAATCAGGCAACAGATTAACAATACGAAGACTAAAATAAGATAAGAATAGACACAAGTAATAAAGGAGTAATTTACTGTGCTGCAGGATATGCAATAGTCTTGAGACCAGCCAGAGAGATCAAATTCCTCAATTAAAATTTCTTTTACAGACTACTGTATTTATTGGGGCAGAAAACACAATGGTCAGTACATACGTAGGGATTGACAGCAGATTATGGCTTGTTATCTGAGATAATGATTGCAAGATGAACTCTCAATTATGTTTTCAGAGATGCGACATGCTGAGGACATTGCTGATGCATTAATGTAAAGGTCTGCTAGTAACCAGGACTCTTAAAGACGTATAAGCACTGTTAGACACTGTTCTTATATCATTTGACTTTGAAGGTTCAGCTGTAGAGACTCACACAGCCCTATTGAATGTCAGAGCTGCTGAAAAGTTCTGGGATGTTTTTAAACTTAGTGGTGTCAAGTGAACAGTTTGCTTAGACAGTTTTAAGTCATTTCATTAGGAGTTGGACTTGGTTTAATAATCTCTGCCCTCACTATACAGTCTGAATTGTTTCATGGTCGTCATTGAAGGAAAACTGAGGCAAACCCTCTTAATAGGGTCTTAAAGGCATAGTGTGAGGTAATGTTGGAAGTGATAGGTTCTCCCCTGGGGTTGATTAGGCTCAACCCTGTAACTTTCACTTAATGTGGTATGACCCCTCAGAGCCCCAAGTCTCTGACAACACACACCACACATGCCCCACCATTGCTCACACACACACACACACACACACACACACACACACACACACACACACACACACACACACACACACACACACCACTGTCAGCCCACATACTCCCCACTGCACCAGCTGCTGTTTAGTTTAAAACAAGGCTGCCGGCAATTAACTGTTATGTCAAGCTTATTCTATGGCTGTTGCTCGTTGGGTAAACTGCTCCAATTGGTCCCCAGCAGCTGACTCGGTAGAACAGTAAGTAGGTGTCTCTGTTATCACAGCATGGTTTTAAAAAGCCCACTGAGGATCACACAGTGCAGTGTAGGATTTTGAGCTGGTTAGCCAACGCAGAGCTATTAGCTTATTGTTTTGCCTTGGCATCATGTGTTGGTGAAGTTTAAAGGAAAAATCCATCCTTGAATTCTGACATGGTCCACATTTGGCCTGTTACTGTATCAATAAGAATAACAATACGTGTGAGTGTCGGCAAATGCAAAGTACGTTGCCAGTAACCTTTTTGTTCTGGTGTAAATTTCCCCCTTTAAAGCAAGAGCGTGTGTCAGCAGCATTATTCGGTAATTTGGGACTTTAAGCAGCGACGGTTGAATGGACGGCTACGGTGTTTGATAAACAATCCAATGGGTTCTTGGCATTATAGCCCAACTGTCTACTATTGGAGAATAACTGGTTTGCCAGACCCACTACTACGGCAACCCGTTAGAATGTTTCTGGTACACCGTAGCCATCCCTTCAACCATCGCTGCTTAAAGTCCCTATTATTTCTTATGGCCACTGTGGCAGTTGTTTAGCAAAGGTTATGAAACAGCTCTGTTACTTTATCTCACCTGCCTAAAGACGCTTACACATGCTACGCGATTTGCTCTCTGCGCACCGCTAGGTAGGGTGCAGAGCAAAGCGCAAATCCGAGCGGTGCGCAACGCCAGGGGTAGCGCAGTGCATAGTTGGGCGGCACCACTTTCCCCATAGGAAATCAATGGAACGGCTGGCGCAAAGCGGTTTTGCCGCCTATCATGTGTAGGCGACTTAAGTGACAATTACGGGATAAAAGAGTCATAAAGTCAGAAAACGGAATCAAAGCAATATCTAGCTAACGTTTGCTAGCGTTTGTCTGGTTATACCAGACCCGCTGTAGCACCGACCATCACTGAGCAAGGTTTAAAAGGTCCCATGGCATGAAAATTTCACTTTATGAGGTTTTTTAACATTAATATGCGTTCCCCCAGCCTGCCTATGGTCCCCCAGTGGCTAGAGATGGTGATAGGTGTAAACCGAGCCCTGGGTATCTTGCTCTGCCTTTGAGAAAATGAAAGCTCAGATGGGCCGATCTGGAATCTTGCTCCTTATGAGGTCATAAGGAGCAAGGTTACCTCCCCTTTCTCTGCTTTGCACGCCCAGAGAATTTGGCCCACCCATGAGAAAGAGACATCATGGCTTTCAAACGAGCAAAGTGGCAGTTGGTCAAGGCCACACCCCCACTCTCCACCTTGCCCCCCCCCTCTCTCCTCCTCAATAGCTACAGACACAGAAATGGCACATCCCAAGGAATGCTCATTGTGGGACTGGCTCTAGTGGCTGTAATTCTGCACCAAGGCGAATTTTGGGAAAGAGACTAAAGGTACAGTATTAGGGGCCCACTAAGGCCTATATAAAAGCATCCAAAGAGCACCATGTCATGGGACCTTTAAGAGAAAGAATGTGTTATCTCTTCTTTCAATTGAGTATGTTCACATGCACATTAGTATCCCAGTTTTGATCTTATTTTGGATATGATGTTTACATGGAACATGAGCAACAACAGTACCCGGGGTTCTGATCGTGTATGCAGGTGTGTCTTGATTCCTCAACATCTCAGCCACTCATTTCTTTACCAACAGAGAATGTTCAGAAACCTGGATAAACCTTGTTACGGCCTTATCCAGGTTTCTGGAACCAGGATGTAAATACACTCATAGACTCACTTTAGTCACTCAGTATCACCAATGATGATAATGTGAATTTATTGTTTGTGGTTTTACAGTTATTTAATATCAGTCATTGGCAGTTGGTGCATCATCTTTTTTAGGGAAGGTGATATAGCAAACATATTGGTTTAAAAGCATGCTCTGGGCAGATCCATCTAACCAATATCCAACCTCCTTACTCATTTCAAGTTTTTAGTGACTCCAAGTCTGTCTGGTTTCAGGATAATCAGGTCTGCCAGTAAGCAGATTCTTTCCATGAAGGAGCTAAGCTGACATCCCTGCAGACACTAGCTTGTGGAGAGGAACATCCATATTTTCTTTTCATTTGGTTGTGTTCCCATATATGTAAGAGGTCACCACAATAACAACCCGGTTATTAACGGTAAAAGCCTAATTTATCCATCAGATATTAATCTCTAACTGTTGTCCTGTGATTCACCGCAATGACAGGCAGATCTTTTAAATAAACACTGATGGTGACCAGAGCGAGGGAGGGCCATCGCTCTTGACGAGTGATGATCCCATCCACTATCTCTGTGCGCTCTGAGGCCTAAACAGTTTATTTCGTGTTTGGAGTCACTTCCTAGGGGTTGTTAAGCTGATGTACAGTTTGACAGAAACAGAGGGAAACCAGATCATCGGAGAAAGATTGTTTTGACCTGATAAGTAGAAATGGGAACATTAGGGAGAAAAATGGAGCAAAACACTAAAACTGTGGGATTAGTCTTGTATTCATTTTACACAGACAGTTGCCAAATGCTGTTGTGTGAGAATATGGGCCCAACAGTATTAGTTTGTGACTGAAAATAGAATGTAGTTGTTCACAAATCATGAACTGTCACATTGTATGATCTAAAGGTTTTCCCAGTTGTCATGGGAATAAAGATTCTTTTTTTTTTTTTGGAAGAAAATGAATACAATTCTATGACAACTGGCTAAAACTTAATGTGCTATTGTCTACCCGTCCAGGGACTAAATCTGCAGCCGCTACACATCAACTGACACTTCATTTCATTTTTACTCTTCAACTGACAGTTCAAATACTTCAAGTGATTTTTCAACGGCCGTCACTGCTTACATAACAACTGACAATTATTTAAACAGCTCACACTTAATCTACCTCTGGTGCAACTTTAACTGAAATTGACTGAATTAACTGAAACTGAAAGGCTGTAGTCGTTTACACTTCAATTGACAATTTCAATTTCATGCTTTCAGTGCTTAAACTTGAAACTAAAACTTCAAATGCCTTTTAGTGATTCCACTTCAACGTACGCCTTAGACTCTTTCAGTTCTTCAACTGACTCTTCTACTGCTTTAAGTGTTTCAACCTAACTGCAACTGCCATACAACATCTCACATGCAAACAGTTGACATTACCGCTATTAATTTGTTTACAGAGATTGCACCTGCAATTTGCAGCATAAGCAAAATTAAGCTTTTCCTAAACCTCCCTGTGGCCTAGTTCTACATTTCCCCTCCCCATGATGCACATATCCCACAGGCAGAAAACCTCACTCACTTGTACACCTTTTTGACTTACAGTAACGTGCCTTCCTTGGCTCCTGAGCCACTATGTTAACGTTGGCTAATCTGATTGTGACACATGATTGATAACGTTTCCCAAGTGTGCAGGATCCAAAGGATTAGTAGTGTTTACTTCTAGTAGCATGCTGGGTACCTCTGCTGTTAATGACTGGAATTAATAACCTGCTGACGCCTATGAGACAGCTATGTTTATGTACAGGCCGAGACATGACAGTCTGCCCTGGACACTGAGTAGTTGTAAAAGTGTCTGCCCTTGTCCAGAAAGGTTTGTGTTTATATGTCACTTATGATGATGGTAATATTTGTTTTTAGTCTAAAATGATTCTATTACATGTATTTTGTATGTCGATGTGGATTGGCCTTTACGTTTTTTGGGTCATATGACTTACTGAGATATTATTAATACAGGATTAGTGCACTGTTTACATTTCTTCCTCGCTATGTATCTGTCTCTCTCTTTCTCTGCTTCTAGCTTTATCCCCCCTCCCTCCCTCCCACACCCACATCCACACCCACCCACCCACACCCACACACACACTAAGGGGCATGAGAACAGAGTAAATCCTTGACAACTTCAATGAAACCTTACACAAAGAGTAAAACTCGGGGGGACGAGAGAAATGCAACACCGTACAGTAGCCTGACCTCCTCCAGCTACCATAGACATGTATGCACCAGATACCGGGCGTGGCTGCCTTTCCGCACAAAGCCAGAAATAAAGAGCGAAGCTATTGCTTTCAGCAGCAAGACCCCCAGGTGACCTTCCTCATCGACCCCAGCATAAACCCAAAGTGAAGAAGGAGAGAAGCAAAGCGCATGGTATCACTGCACAGGAGTCAAATGCACATCACAATAGCTAAAAAAGAAGGCACTGTCATTGTGTGCTCACAGTAAATCAGCATGAAGGTGACAGTCCCAGTTCTTGAGCCTGTGTGCCCACCTGAAAGGCCGGCACACTCATAAGTCAAACTGTTTTCTCCAGCTACGCTCTCACTGTGAGTGTAGCCTGAAGACTTGGGTCATCCACGTATTGTTTCTTAAGCATTTCTCCACAGCTGGGCTGGTTTGTCTGTTTCGGGTCAAACAGAGGTTCATGGCTTCGGGGTCCAACTGTACTAGGCTTACACTAAGGAATGTGTCACATCAAGCTTCAGTACCAGCTGGGATTGGACGCTAGGGGCTACTGAATTGACCATTTCCACTCTCAAACCCCCTGAAATGACTCCCTCCATAAATTAAAAAATAAAACTAGCAGCTGGGCTTGAAAGCAACATAACAATTGAATTATGCTTTGTTTTCACGTGCCTGTTCTTTTACGCTAGGCAGATCCTCTCCCATCTTAACTCAAGTGTAAACAGTTATCTTTACTGTTTATTTTCAGATTTGTGACAGTTAACCCTGCGAGAGTGCTGTATAACCACTATATAAATCTTTCTATCTTTTGTAAGTTTTCTCACACATTACGCTGTGTTTCATCCACAGTCGACATGGAGCACATGAGGACAGTGAAGGCGGACAAACACCAGCGTTTCTGCCAAGAGAACAGCCTCATCAGTCAGTTTGTATCGGCCAAGACGGGGGACTCGGTTAGCACCAGCTGATTCAATAAGTCACAATAAAAATGTGGAGTACAGGGTGACTTTTATAACATTTAACTTGTCCTATTTGTCATGTTATCTCTTTCTCCAGGTGTACCTTTGTTTCCAGAGAGTGGCAGCTGAGATTCTTGGTGTAAAGCTAAACAAAGCAGAAATCGAGCAGTCCCAGGTGAGCCATCAAGGTTTTTCTCTCAAATCTCACCAAAAGTTCTATGCAGCTGCCTCTTAAGCCACATTTTAAATGGCTTAATGGATAGAAAGTGTACACTTTTTTTTCTCTGCTTTGCACTTAACCAGTCACTGTTTAGAGATCAATTTGTTGTTAAATGTATAATTGATTGGCAAAAGAGTGAAAGTAGCTAGTGATTTTTGTTTGGGTTCCTCTCTCCTAACATTACGTGTAATGTTATGCCTGAACTTAAGGGAGGTCACAGGGAGTGTGTTAGGTCAATGGAGGTTACCACACACTGTAAAGGACCTTTTGTTGTGTAAACACAAGTTTGTTACGTCTGCCTCCTGTGATGGTCTACCTGCCACTGACACTGGCCATCTGTAAATAGACCCACATTGACCACATTAATGCGTGAAGTCAAGGTTAAAGGTTAAAGGTAGGCCATTGTAGGGGTGAGGAGGTTAGGATTGGCTGTCTGATTTATTTGGTTTATCTCCCACTGTTTTGGGCTAAAACAGTGTCTCAGCTTGCCAGCCAGACCAAGGTGCCCAATGATGGCAGTTGTAGGATTTACAAGGTCACCTCCCCCAGAAGCATTAATCCTAGGTCTGATATGACCAGTTGGAGCCACACTGGCTGGGTAGTAGGTGATGAGCCTGTGGGCTACAGAGAGGTCAGGACCCCCAGAGAAGGGAGAGCATGTAAGGGAAGAACTGCACAAATTCTCAAGGCTCTCTCCCATCACCAACACGGCTGCTGACTAACTGAAAATGACCATTGACTAATGGAACTGTCCATCTACGTTCTTCCTCCTCCAGTCCCTTGATAGCTCTGTCAATAAAGCAAAGTGCTTTAATCCAGGTTAATCAAGCAGGGTGAGTGGCTGGACCCAATTTGCTCATCATGAAAAAAGCTAGTTGATAGACACGTGATATTGCATCTGTTTGTTCCGTAAAGTAAAACATTTTTTTGCTGTTTTTTTAAGTAGTGTTTCTTAGAGTCAAACGTGTGTGTGTGTATATATTTTATATATATATATATATATATAAAAAATAAACGTCTGATGCATGGCCATAGCTCTATTCATCATATAATTACAGTTTTGTGCTTCAGTCAAAGTGTCTAATGGAGTCATGGCCGGCAGTATTTCCTTTTTCATGATTGTGTGAGAGACTTAATTGCTTTCTTATAATATATTTTTGTCAACAGTAGTTCTACAACAAAAACAAGATATTTCCAGAAATCTCGAAAGCATAAGGGCAGGGCAATCCAGAAAGGCTTAAATCAGTTAGAATATTTTGTTTTGCAAACTCTGAGGATATGCTGAATTCTATTTTTACAACGTCAGAAAATAGTGCTACATTTCTGTTTATTGACTAAGACTAATTGTTTCAGTTCCAGTTTGGTCTTTTTCCATCTAGAAACCCCCCACACTGTATACAAATTCTTAAACCGATAATATATAATGTTGGAGATGTGAAGAAATGAGTGAGTTAGTGGCGTGGATATAGAGATGAGGCTTTGAGCAGGTCAAGGCTCTGGGTCTAGCCATGGGGCCGGCGAAGCCTCATTATCAGCTGTCAGCTTCAGAGAGTTGAACATGAGGGTCACAACCCCTGACAGTATTATATCTGCCTGGCAGCCCTCTCCGTCATAGTCCTCTGTCTGTTGGATCAGATAGCGAGGCCACGGATCACTCAGTGACTCCGACACCATACTTCGGCAGCTCGTTATTCAGACAGCCAACCAGGGCCTGCTGTTCAGCCATTTGGTCTGTTCTTCACTGGTTTTGCAGCAAAGAGTCCAGCAGCCGGTTGCACCAATAAAATTAAATGTAGGTTAATTTGAACTTGAAGGCCCAAGCTTATGTATTCCTAAAATTCAGCTGCCACGTAAACTGTAGCTTCAAAATGCTCTACTCAGTGTAAAGATTTCCATAAAATGGTTAGAGACAACGCAAATGCCAACAATTTTGACTATCTTATAATCTTTTAAAATATATATCAAGCAAAAATACCAAACATTTGTCAAAAGGGAGTTTTGCCGATTTCTCTTGATATGATAAATTGATTATCTTTGGTTTTGGACTGTTGGTCGGCCATCGCAAAACCACCACATTGGGCTATAGGATTTTTCTTCAATTTATCGACAAAATGATTAATTAAAAAAAATAAACTGATAAAAATTAAAATAATTAGTTCCAGCCCCGTTTGAACTTTATTCCTTTTTTTCCCCTCAAGTTCATTATATTTTTGCGTAATAGTTAAATTTTTTACAAGTCAGTTATTCTGGGCTAAAGATGGATTTTTTACAACATACATGGTTTCTGTTTCGATACACATTGATGTCATGCTGTCATCACTTTTTCATACATTTTCTTTTGTAAATTTCTCTCCCTTTGACCCTCTCCTCATCCTCTATTTATTGTCCTCACCCTGCTTGGCTTTGGTCTCCATTCTTCTTACTCTTATCATCCTCTCCCATGTCTTTGTCCTTTTGTTTTCCTCCATCTCTCCACTGCTCTGACGTGTTGAACCTGCTCAGAGGATTGTGAAGGCTGAGCTGGTGGACTACCCACAGGATGAAGGTCCAATTAGACAAGAGAACAACCACCAAAGCAAAATATGCTCTGTTCAATAGTTCAAAGTTCAAAGTATGTCTCCACACATATATTTCAGTAGATTTGTCATAGATCCTAGTTGTAGTAAATATTGCAGTCATGGTGGCTACATTACGTGCCTGTGGTTCAGATTAGAGCGCTAGAAAAAGTAGAGAAACCCATCAGACTAATAGAACCTAATCACACCTCCTTTGTCATGTTGTGTTATCATAACCTTGTGTGTTTGCTAAACTATCTTAGGAATCTAAATGATGTGTGTTTCTCTGAGTTGTCTGAGAGTAATGTAGTGAGAAAAACCTTCACAATGATAACAGAGATGCCTCCTAGGGGCAGGACACAAATATTCTGACCAGTGTCTTAAATCACTGCATGGATTATGAGCCCTGTAAAAAGAAATGTGAAACGTTTTGGGAGGTATGTTTATTTGCTTTATTGCCCTAAGTCGGAGAGCAAAAGATAGATGTCACTTTCATGTCTGTGCACACTGGTATGAAGCTACAGCCAGCAGCCTAGTCGCTTAGCATAAAGACTTCCTGGAGTATTCGCTGATCCGCCGGCACATAACCCCCTGTGAAACTGCAACTTGTTGTTTAACCAAGTTTTTGTACGGATTTAACAAGTTAATCAGTGATCTTTTGGGGTGATGTTAGGAGGATTGTGGTACTTTTTGACAGCGAGGCGTTTCCAGTATTTGTGCTAAGCCAAATGGCTGCTGGCTGTAGCTTAGACATGAGTGGTATCGATCTTCTCGTCTAACTCTCAGCCAAAAAGCGAAGAACTGAATTTCCCAAGATGTCTTTGTCTACTCCCAAACTATTGCTTTAATAATACATTTTCTTCAGATTATTTCACTGTAATGAACAGTGAATCTGATTTATAGAATATTTTTTTCACTCTCTAGAACGCTTTGTAAAGCTGTAGAACGTGGTGGACTTCATTTTATCTGTCGCCTGGGGAGAGGTTACTAGAGCACTTCTTCTAAATTAAGCAATTAACTTCTTTAAGATTTAACGTGATGATTTGACTTTTGTTTGTGTTAATTCTACGTGTGTTTATCTGTCTTTGCATCTTTTCAGCGTGTGGTAAAGGCAGACATCGTGAACTACAGTCAGGACACAGTGGCCAGGACAGTCAACCCCCCTCGCAGCTCTATGTGTGTGGTGCAGTGACACACACACACACACACACACACACACACACACAAACACACACACAAACACAAACACAAACACACACACAATGTAAAATTGCCTTCAGTCAGTATTCCTCTCTCTTCAGGATTCGTGGGGTGACTGGATGAAATGTGTTCAGTGTGTGTTCTCTCTATTCCTGTGTGTCAGTTGTACGGGTGAGATGAAGAACAGACTGTGTGGTTTTGAGGCCTTGGCCTGTAGTTCGGATATTTAGCAGGAACGATTTCTTGGGTGGTTTACCAAAAAAAAAAACGGGACCTTCGTTTTTTCAAGTTTACACGCAGCTATCATTTTATGTCTGTGATTCACCTTAAATACATATAAAAACAAAACTCTTTAAGCTATTACTTGATTTATGTGTTAGTACAGTATGAAGCTGGTTGTTTAAAGGGGAAAGGATTTGTTGTAACAGTTAAACAGGGAGGTGAAACCAAATGCTCTTTCATGTCTGTGGTGCTCCTCAGTTGAACAGAAAGGAAATAGGCGTTAAAGGAGAACTCCGGGCAATTTTTACGTTAATCTTGATCGCTATAAGTATGCGAGTCGATAGCAAAAAAAACCCGAGCCGAATCAGTGCTAGCAACATGGAGCTGCTGCAGCTAATGCCGAGAGCTCCCACTTAGCTAAAACGACAGTTTTGGGGGCATATCATAAAGAGTGCTTTTGTGCCTCTTAACAGACACACAATGCAATTAAAATGTCTGTGCAACATGAACAGGGCCCTTACATGACAACAAGATGCGTTTTCAACTGAACACACTCACTCATCCCAGACGCAGCTAGCAGCTAACAGGGTAGTTGAATTTAAACAATGTCTGAGTTGAAAACGCATCTTGTTGTCATGTAAGGGCCCTGTTCATGTTGCACAGACATATTAATTGCATTGTGTGTCTGTTAAGAGGCACAAAAGCACTCTTTATGATATGCCCCCAAAACTGTCGTTTTAGCTAAGTGGGAGCTCTCGGCATTAGCTGCAGCAGCTCCATGTTGCTAGCACCGATTCGGCTCGTTTTTTTTTTTTTTGCTATCGACAGTACTTAGAAAAAATGCCCGGAGTTCTCCTTTAAGAAAATGCTGTAGTGGACTGAAATGAATCTCTGTTTTTCAATTTGCCAATTAGGGGCTGTGACGTGAACTGTGTACTGTTATTTTACATAGAAATATTTCAATTTTACAATGCTAACTCAATATTTACATTTTATATTCATTATTCTTTAGATGATATCCAAATAATTGAATAGTATCTCTGTTTTCCAGAGGTTTCTTGTAGAGTCTACATTGCGTTTTGATAATTTAGCTTTACATTTTCACAATATGTGACATTCCAGGGTTCGTCCTGTTACGGGATAATATATAATAATAATAATAATTCAGATGCTGTGTTGTTAAAGTGTTGATGAAGGTAGGTGAATATGACCCAGGAAGTACCTGAGTCTCAAGCTGAGCTGAAATGCAGAACATGTTATTAGAGGTCTCTACATAGCCTTATTCAACTGTCCGTTATAGAACAGAAGTTTGCATTGAAGAATGGCTATGATGCATGAAATGCTTCATAGGATCTTCATTTTGACCACATTTTAATAGCCTGTTTGACAGTATGTGTATTGTTAGAGACAACTGAGATATTGCACGTTTAACCAGTTTTGTCAAAGTAGTTTCTACATGCTAGTACTTGTTGGCATGATTTATTGTGTTGTCCACCTACCGAAATATCCGCCATATGTGTAAAGTATGTATTTGTACAATAAAAGCTCCATTTCAAAGCTGCTTTCATCGATTAGAAATGATCATAACACATCCTGTAAATTCTGAATATGTAAACAAAATGTATGCTTTTAAAAAAGTTAAGAATGTACAGTTTAAAGTGAATGTTTAGTCGACGTTAAACAGTGACACAGTTTTGTGTTTCTAAATAAAAATGCTACATTGAAAATAAGAAATGATTTGTGCAGTGCATCTGTGAATACGTGATTTGTTTGTGATATTCTTTTTGGAGTTATTCATTTCTATAAATTACAGATTATCTGCAAGTATTGAAATGTCTTAAAAAGCATTATTTTTTCAAAAAAGTCTTACATATATGTTTTGCCTGCTGTTGGCAGTTATGTTATTTGTAAAATGTTTTTGTATCCGATCGCGGGCTGTCGGCTGCATACGTTATACATAAACGATAAGAGGATTGTTCAGAGTTTCAATCAGCACCATCAGACCTGTTGCAAACACTGTCACTACTGCTAGCTATAGAAACTAGGAATCTCATTGCCTCATAATCGAGGGGTTTTGATTTTAGCAAAAACTGGAGGAAAAAATCTAAATAAATTAATATTTCTTTATTGACACTTAAATGGGTCCAGGTCACATTCATTTCATTAATTATATAATTGGAATTGATGTTCTATAATGCTAGGAAGTACTAAAAATATATAATGTTTAGGGCTGTCAAACGCTTATTTTTTTTTAATCGTGATTAATCGCCAAATTTCTATAGTTAATCACGATTAATCGCATGTTTTATCACATGAATAAAATTCTATTATTTTAGATTTCAGAACTGTTTTTAAGTACATATTAACAATGGAAAGCAATTCTTACCAGTGTATCTTAATTGGGAATCAAATGAATGCAAAGAAAGTTACTTTATGAACTTGACTTTAAGATTTGTAATTGTTTATTATTTATTTACTGTAAACAAAAGAAACGTGTGAATCTGTCATTATTGCACAATTCCTACAAGTACCTAACCTAACTGAGATGTAAGACTTACACTTTGCCTATACAATACAAACAAAATGGTCCAAAAAAACGGATGCCACAGCAGGACATTTGTAACCTTTACGTTTTTCTAATAAGGAATGTAACAATTCTCCTGTACAGAAAAGGGGGTGGACAATGTCCCAAATGACAAAAACAGTCAAAAAAAACGATACAAACAACACAGTCCTAAAACCGTATGCTGATATACATAGTTAATATAGTGCGCAGTAACTTCTAAATAATTTTGATTACTCACTGACGTCCAGTGATCACCGGTCAATGAGACAGCGTTTGCAGCAGTTCCAGTTGGGCTGCTTTCTCCGTGTCATACAGGCTGTGTATGCGTGAAACTACTGTCCCCCTCGACAACTTTTTAAAAGTAAACTTTCCATTCAAAATCTTATTGCCATCCATTTCTGCGTCTCGTGCTCGCCACCCACTCAAAACGTAACGTTAGCCTACTACTCTTTGGCCGGCTCGCAAGCCCAAACAAGTGTGTGTGTGGCGTGCTGTTGTTTTGTTCCCGGTCAAGCTAGATCCGGTGTGGTGTTGTAGTTTTTCTAACGTTACTAGTTGTTGCAACAGCATGTGAAAAAAACTACAAAGTTTGCTAGGCGAAAAAGAACATTAATCTTGCGATAAAAAAATTGTCGCCGTTAAAATGGGTTTCCGTTAACGCCGTTAATAACGCGTTTAACTGACAGCACTAATAATTATATATAAATCATTCTAGGCCATATTGTCCCTTTTGGTTTTTCATCACACTTTCATACCTGCTGTAAAACACGTATTAAATTGCACTCTATGTGAAACCTGCAGAAACCCTGAATTAGCAAATTACTCTAAGTAAATTTGAGTAGTATAGTTTTACCAAAAATAGAAACCTCTATAAATGTGTACAGGCCTTCTCATTACTCAGCCATTGTCAGCTTGTTACCACATTCAAGCCTTGGTTTCATTGCAATTTTTCACTCCATGTTGCTGACACAAATAGGAACAATACAATAGGAACAGATCCCGTTGGTGCTCATATGAGAGGCAGGTGATGGGAACTACTGATGAGGGCATTACAGATTAAGGATCCACGTGTTGAAATTTAAGTATAAGGACTGAAACTTGACCACCTCAGAGATCCCCCCTATAGAGACCAACCTAAGTCTGTGGTAGCTAATGAGCCACCTGGTCTTTGTTCAGTAAATCTTCACTGAAACAGCCCCTAAATCCACTCTGGACATATGATACAAACAGCTTTATAAATGGTTGTAAGCTGTATTAATTAATCACTTAAATAGTCCAGCCTTTTGTTGCTGTCACTGTAAGAGTTTTGCTGAGTCCATGTCACTGAAACTGCCGGTGTATTTAGAAGGATTAAGTGCATTTGAAACCACAGAGACACACAAAACAAAGACTGTATCTTTACGGGAATATCTTGCATTTGACCTTCTTCCAGGTGTTGTCAAATGTCTGTCTGTTGCAGAGCTCCTACAAACAAAACTAAAACTTTAAAAAAGAGTGAGACAGCCCAGCTGGGGTCATTCCAGCACACGTGCATTGTTCCGCTTGAGTGGACGTCTTAGGAATTGTCTCTGCTGAATTTTTGTCAAGAGCTGTCACTGACGCTGACAGGCGAGACTTGCCCTTGGCTTTGCTGCTGTTTAGACAGGTGTTTTTGCAAAGAAAACAACTGCAGCCCGTTTCCAGCTTAGATGCTCATCACATTGACGTTTCTCTAAAGGAAAGACGGAAGGAAAGAATATCACGGCGCGGATAACGCCTGGGAGGGGTGAGCCTTTTGACAGATTGGCAAAAGTCAAGGGTGATTTGCGTCAAAATGAATTTGTCTACCTGTTTCCTCCATGTGAGTCAGTTTGTGTGTTAGTTGGTTTTGGTGTTTGCTCACTCTCCATTTGGGTACACATACCAGCTAAGATGCAGACGTAAACAGACAAACTGTACAACGTATTTGTTCATATTTAGTTAACCTCAATGACACGTTAAATTTGCTCACTACTTTGTAGTCTGAGAATACGTTTTGGTCCACCATGAAACCTGAACGCTTCTTCCCTCTGAAGGGTCTTTGCCTTTCTCTGCGCTTTCAGCCTGTATTTACTTGAATTCAGTGGGCACACATCCTGCTTTTTTGTATTTCTCTTTCCTCTTCCTCCACGTCTGTGTTTCTCATTGCTGAACGTCTGTGATGACAATCTCAAAAAACCACACACGACAGGCTGGTAAGAGGGCCCATAGTGGTGGGTTGTGCTTTTTTTTTGTGTGGGCAGAACGGGGCCAACACCCTCGTGATTACCCACTCACCCTCTTCCGTTTTCCACCTGTGCAGAGTGCCAGACCCACAGCATTGAGGGAGTAGGCAGGACTGAGTCAATCGCTGATGAGCTCCAGTCCCCCTGGTCCCCACACTGGCTCCTATTCTCTGTTACAGCGCACTGGGCCAGCCAGCAGCAAGAGGAGGAATGACAGGCAAGGCAAGGCTGCGCTGGGCCAGAGCTGGCATCCAGTTATTTAGAACCCTGAGGTGAGCCAGCAGTGCATCGTTCCCAGGGTACTTCAGAGGATTGCAATCCTATGTTGTCTGTGGGTGTCCCTAAGTGTGTGTGTGTGTGTGTGTGTGTGTGTGTGTGTGTGTGTGTGTGTGTGTGTGTGTGTGTTGGTAGATTGTGATCTGAGAGCAGCTTGTGTAGACAGACGGGACTGTCCTAGTAGGTGCCGTGGGTCTGCTCCAGCAGAAAGAAACATGATTTATTTTAAGGGCAAGGATGTGGGCATTCAGAGGGGTCATATTTATAGTCCACTGGTCTGGTGAGAAGACCTGCCAGCAAAAGCACAGATTCTGAAAAAGAGGCACGGGGACAGAAAACTGAAAAGTCTTTCTCTCTTCAGAGGGCACGGATGAATGCTATTTTCAGTGGGCTGTAATGAATAGCACTTAAAACTGAATGGCTCTTGTATCAGATTTTAGATGCAGAGGAGAGGGAAGCAATGAGAGAGCAATAACAAAGCAAGAGCCTCTTAACAGGGCATGTGATATTCTTTCAATGTAACAAGAAACAGAAAAATCAGTTGGTGTTGAGATAAAAAATGATAATCTTCCATTAAAAAATTCCAGATTGATTACCCTTGATCCCCAGTTAAAGGAATAGTCCACTAAAAATTGATCTTTACTAGATGATCAAATACTCACTGCTTTTATGCTTGGAAGGTGGCTCTGAAAAGGTTTTTGCTCGCTAAATTCACAACAGTTACAATCGATCAAAAGTCAAGGCAAAAAAAAGTGTCAAAACCTTAAACAGAAAAACGTCCATAGAAACATATATTCAGTAGCTATGTTCCAAACTGTCGTTGCCCGACGATCAATAAATACGGAGGAATTTGTGAAACGCGAAGGTGTATTCAGCCACTTAGTTTGGAATAGAGCTGAAATTATAAGTCGATCAATCAAAAATGACAAACATTCTGTGGTTCCAGCTTATCAAATGGATAATTTCCTGGAGGATTTTCTGCTTTTCTTTGTCATATGTGATAGTAAACGTCTGTGTTTTGAACTGATGGTCGGATAAAACAAAGAATTTGAAGATGCCAACTTTAAAAATGTCTCTTTTTTCTGATATTTTATCAACAAAACAATTAATAAAGGAAATAGTGGTCACATTGATTAATAATGAAAATAATCGTTTTTCAACCTCTTTCAGAATTTCAAGCCTACAGGTGCTGAGTATTTGATACTCAAATGACAGATTTTTTTGTGAGGGATTCTGTATCACAGTTGTTATGACCTTGCCTCTTTGCCTGCAGTGTTTTATCTACCTTAACCTACAATATCATGCAACTGCTAATGAGTTAATCATAGCATTTTGTGTTTTAAACAGAGAAACTAACTGTGAAAGATGATCTTAATGTTTTTTTTAATCTGTAATACACCATTATTTTCTAATTATGTGGCTTTTTCTGTGAAATGTCTCCTTATGTGAGAGATAAAACCTGATTTTAAAACGTTTACAATCTAAGGTCAGTCTTACTGAGATACCACTGGCACATGCAATGTTGTGTCCATATGGTAACGAAAAAAGTCAAAGACTGTCTCACTCCTAAGAAGCAGATGATGAATAAACTCAGCCTTTTCAGAGCTGATAATTGAGACCTTGGGCTCTATTTTAACGATTTAAGCACACGGTGTGAAGCGCATGGCGCAGGTGCGTTGAGTGCGCGTCCGAATCCACTTTTGCTAGTTTGATGGCGGAAAAAAGGGTCCGTGCGCCGGGCGCATGGTTCAAAAGGGTTGTACTTAGTGTCTTCATTAATTCATAGGTGTATTTTGGGCGTAACATGCAATAAACCAATCAGTGTGATCTCCCATTCTCTTGCATTGCATCTCTCTGCATTGCTATTATGATGGCGGATTTGCACCGTAATCATTTTATTTGTAATCTTTTGCATGTTTGTGGGCTGCTGCGCGTCCCTGTGTGTGTTTAACAAGCATAGTGTGTGCACGCTGTGCATAAGCGTAGGTTGTTAAAATAACAATGAAATGCTGTAGAAGAAGTCATAATGATATCATGTAAAAATGACAGTAATGATCCAACACTTACCCTCTTCTCAGCACCTGAATTCTGCCTGTGCCATCCTTCAACAAAGAGCTGGTTACTGGGTGGGACCAGAGTTGGGTGTCACTACGTCACCGCATCTGTTGGAAGATAAATATACATAAAAGAGTTAATAACACGGTGGAAATATAAGCAGGGAGGCAGATTACAAGGTCATTACTCAACTTTGCTCCTCTCTGTCTCTTTTGCTTTGTGATTCCTCCCTCATTGTTCCCCAAAATACTTTGGATACAAAACCTGATACGAAAGCTATTCAGATTTTTAAGTGCTATTCATTACAGCCCACTGAAAATAGCATTTATCTAAAGATGACACTTTGAGACTTTTCAAAAGACTACTTAGGAGATGCTGCAGTGCTTTGAGACACCGAAAAGTGTGAATATAGATGTAGATGTTCCACAGATGTTTCTTGAGGTGGGAAAGTATGGCTCTGGGATTACTGTAAGTAAGTGCCTCTGTGGAGAAAGAATGGTCATAGCCAAAATGAATTGAGCATTATTGCTAATTACAGACGGCATATCCCATCTGGAATTGTGGAAGTATGCTAATTCCATGTTGATCTGTACCTCAAATGATGTCCCATTTAACGTGCGACAGAGTGGAACTTTCACTTCATATTTGACTGGAAAATTCATTCAGTGTGGAGCCTCAAAAATAAGTCAGGCCTCGGTGGAGAAACAATAGTGTGTGAAGATGGCATGTTAAACAGTACAAGTCTATGTTTATTGACATCCATGAGTGACTGCTTCAGGTGTTCATTTCTCTCTAGAGACGGCCGCTCAAAAAGAAAGATTCTGGTGAAATGTGTTAAAAATATGTGGTCTCTCTATCCTGTCTCTTTCCCAAGAACAAAAGGCTCAGCAATATTAACCGTTCCACCAGGTGTCTTTGGAGATGACGTGCTTCAGGATGTGTACAGAGGGTACAAATCATCAGTGAACCTCCACAATGTCAACTTTTCAGGAATCAAGAAAAACTATTTTTTATTTTTAGCTTGACTGCAATTCATTGCTCATGTTATCCTAAAGGGATTAGAAATGGTTTCAACAGACCATATTCTCACTCAGCACAAAAAAGAACAATAAATGAAACATTTATCTGAAGTGAACATGAAAATCAGCAAAAGTTGAAGGTGATGAGATTTTGGCTCAAATTTGATGGATGAAGCAAATATTTAAGAAACAAAAAAACAGTGACATTTGGCGGAGTATAACTTGGCCAAGACACTTGGCAGACTACAAGCTGGACACGATCGTTCAGCTTGTGGACCTACATACTGTATGTGATTGATAAGGTGCCAGGGATCATCTTAACAGCATGAATGAAAGATAACCTGGAACCATATGTCGTCATTTCACCCACAGGTCTGATCAATTTGGTATACTGCTATGTGCTCCTCTGGGTCAGTTTCACAGAACATGTCGGAGAAGTTGTCAAAATAGGTAAGAGTGGGTAAAAAAAAAAGTGACATGTAAGGGTTTTTGCTGTGAGGCATGGCAGATTCTGCGTCAGTTGCGATACACTAAACGAGATAAAACGAGCAATTGTGGAATGCTGCGCTCATTTTTGTCCCTGTGTCTGTTGGGCAAGGACAATGTCTTGCTGATATCTCGTAGTCTGATCTCAACATACGAGTTGCAAGGCTTATCACAGCGGTTTATAATACTCGAAGAAAGGATTGTACAACTCTGGAAAGTTAGCACGGCAGCAATCATTTTATCTTTTGTCACAGCAGTAATAGTGTTCAAGTTACAAAGACAACAACCAAGATTGTGTGTTGTATGTATTAGATTGGCCAATGTAGCACCTCGATAGCTGGGATGCCGAAATCTTATGCATTGGCACCGACTACCTCTTTTCCACGCAGGGCTAATGTCGGTCTGAACTGCATCTCCTCAGAGCCGCATCCCTGCAGCTAGTAGGAATTCCATATCATGCCGAAGGGCACCTCAGCAGGGTGGATTTGGGCTGTCAAGGGGAATTGAGCCCAGACCCTCTGGCTGAAGGACCGTGACACCAATCACAACACCACCCTGCTGGTCCAGCCAACAACAATATATAGTCAAATGTGGGACTGGCACGATACAGAGCAGCACCGAAATGTTTAAATCAAGGGATTTTCTTGAAATGTTTGAAAGAAATGTGCTGAGACAGGGTCTGGGTCATTTCTTGGTGGTAACAGACAATGTTCTCTCACTGGATTGCCAGTAACAAAAATTGTATTCTGGAAAAAGTATTGAGAAGCACGGAAGCATTGATATAATGCGAGGTGACGTTAGAATTCCTTTCTCTGTCCAACACAATGTGGGCAGTGTGGAAAACCTGGATGGTGTGATTTTTTTCAGAGTATCCATCACAGCGTCACAAACCCTGCAGGTCTCACTAATATAGTACACAGCACTGTTAATCAAAACCAGCCTGTTCTGGGGGCTCGAAGGTCATCAGCCATGGAGAGGAAATTATTGATGGAAATAAAGGTGCTGGACTGCCCCAAAGCTTCTCCCTGCATGTTAGATGTAGGATTTCTATGAACAAGGCAGAGTTGTTCACATCTGATTTAAGGGCTGCTTTTGTCATGACTTACGCCAAAGATGGGCTCATGCTTTTATTGGCTGTTTAGTCTGTTTCCATTTCTTGACCCGCATTGAAAGTCCACTAAAAGTTAATAAGTCTTTAATGTTTTCTTACTTTGAAAATTGCCTATGGACAGAGTGGAGCCTGTGATTTACTGACTTCAACCGCTTGAGCTGCACATCAAGAACATTTCTTTCTGTCCCATATTATAACATATGAAATCACTTACAAGTAGCTACTAATTCACAGTGGTCTGTCAAACCGTTTTAATCGAGACATGGAGTCATTACAAAATGTGATGACATTGCGTGTGTGCGAGGCATGGCAGGTCGCCATTATTTGGAAAGAACAGTACCACAGAGAAAAGTGTCGTGAAAAAAGAAAGGGACCCATGAGGGTCAAGTTCCCGTGTGCAGGCTGTTGTGTGAAGTGTCTGGTGATTGCCAGGCTGTTCTGAGGACGCTGCTGGACAGGGAGGTGAGAGGCAGGTTAATTACTATACTGAGAGGGAAGGGTGAGATGCTTTACAGAGCCCTTTGTGGCCTGTGGTTTTGTGTTTCCAGCACAGAGGTTTGTGCCAAAGGTGCTGGTGAGGATTGCAAAGGGCAACGCTGCATGGGCCAAGTCCATCCTAAAGGCGGCACATTGATCATCGATGAGAAGAACTGCAGGTCCTGTGTGAAAAACATTCTCAGTCATACTGTAACACCATGTGCACACCTAGATACTAGATAGATACATAGATAGGACACTGTATGTAGCCTAATAATCAGACTGAATTGCCATTTCTGTGTGAGAATAGTATTTTAATCCCAATCTGTAGCGACTGACATATCTGTCGCGTCAATGTCATTTTCAATCAACACAGAAGCTTGCAGTTGCTTTGAGCAATTAACTAAGAGTTTTTATTTCCTTAAGTCAACTTAAAACAACTTGTATAACCGTGTCAGTTTCTAATTGTTGTCATTTTCGTGGCAATTTTTCTGGCTAGAGCACAAGAAGATGATGTTCCCAATTTTAATACGGCCTACAAAGCTGGTAATGGCGCACTTGTTTGTAGTCATTTCCGAAAAATCTGAGATGTGATTCTGAGGTCTGGAGGTCAGGCGACAATGCAAAGGGACAGTAAAGGACTGTGGACTGGTGACCACATGGTCTGTGTTAAAGTTGTGGAACACACGGTTGAGTTTACCCTGCCTGTTTTCAAATGTAAATCATATGTCCACATCATTTTAAGGATCTTTATTTTTTGCAGGACCAAAAAAAGAATATAATCATATTAACAATGTTGAAATTACAATGCTGTTAAAATGCTATAACTCATTTTCTTTTTTTTTCTTCTTTTTTTTGGGGGGGGTTACGTTAATAGGACTTGTTAGCAAACTTGTTGCTTATTTGCATCTGGGAAATAACTCTCTTTAGCTGCTAAATGTTCCACTATGCTCACCAGCCAGTCGCTAACTGTGTCTGTCTCCCGTTTGCTGCTTAGCAGGTATCATACAGAGCTTTTTTACTGAAAACAGCTGCCTGCTGCAGCCAAACGCAACACACTATGAGAGCAGTGACAGTGACCCGAAACAGAACATTTTTTGCCTGTAAAACCAAATTAATAAGCTGAAACTCACTATAAAGCCCTGTAGAGCAGTAGTCCTGTGAACCATTGCCAGTATAAAAAAATATTGATTATAGCAGCATGAATCCAATCTTTCAAGAATAGATTAAAAGATAAAGCATTACTGTATACAATGTAAGGACAAAGAACTAGAGGAACAAGTAAGTCTGTGACGACTACAGTCAGTAATTAAAAAGAAAGCTCTACTTAATGGGATCACAGTTGATAGGAACTCATGTGTTTGTAAATGTATATTTGCAGAGACTTCTCATGCACTAAGGCCCCACGGCAGCACTCCTTTCAATTTTTAAGTTTTAGCTCCACTTGAACAAATTGTCATTTACCTCACCAGTTCTGCGTCTCACTAACTCGCTCGCCGTGCACACACACGCAAATATCATTAAAACAATCCAAATGGTTTCTTTTGGGTATTTACTTTATTCCTTATTTTTGCCCCAGGCCTCATGAATCCCTTCATTATTTTTCCAGTGGAAGGCCAAATGGAGGAAACACTTGATTTACAGTCCCAGAAAGCAGCTCCAGTCTGTCTCTACAGGTAGATTAACAAAAGCATAAATGCTGATATTTACTTTTTACTATTGGAGTTCCATTAAAGGTCTGTATGTCTTGAGACCACTATGTTATGTGTCGGTTTATTTTCTTGCCCCTGAACACAGTGCAGTGTTTTTTGGAGTTCATTAAGTAAATGAACAGGTGTTTCCCCCCTTTAAGTCTTCATACACAGCTAATGAGCCAACTTAAGTGTGTTTAAACTATTAGGCAATTAGGGACGGGAAATGTAGAAAACGCTGAACACAGGAAGACATTAGGTGTGTGTACATGTACGGCTAACTCATACAATGTGGAGTTTTCATGTGTGATTCAGGAGAAAATCAGCAAGCTTCTTTTTGAGTGTTTTCAATACTATATGTATCATTAGTGATTATACACTTATGAAAAATGGCAAAGTTGAAAATGATGTTTGTTCTGCTCAAAATCGACCGAAGCCTCATTCATGTTAATGAACCTCTTTATTAACGTAGAGCTAATGAATAAAAATAAACTGGTGGGTGCTCTCTGTGAGGTGTTTGGTAATTTGTGGGGCAAAAGTTTAGGAAAACCATTATTGGGTAATACTTTAGGAATAATACTGCTATTTGTCAATGAAGTTTGGAGCCACAGAGAATTATTGTTGCCATGTTTTAAAACTTGTTATAGATAGTGTTGTGTATAGCTGCTGTCCCAAACATAACTTATTATGTGTAATTAGTAATATTAGATATGAGGTTCTGTATTAGAAACCAGTTTGAGAGTTACCTAATTTGAGTTGGTCTTTATAGAGACTTAAACTGTAAATTATATATAAATAATCACACAAAAGTGTGACATTTTGAAATAAGCCAATATCTTTTTAGCCCGGCTAGCATGGGAAGGTAAGTCAGTCGTTCAGTCCCCACTTTGCTCCAGACTGAAATATCTCAACAACTATTAGATATATTGGTGTGAAAGTTTGTACAAATATTCATGGTCCCTTTAGAATGAATCCTAATGACTTTGACCAGCTTTGACTTTGACTCAGCTGCTAATTAACAAATACAAGCATGTTAATATGCTACATTATACTTCATCCGCATTACAATGTGAGCATAATAGCATGCTAACATTAGCATTCAGCTCAAAAGTACAGCCTCACAAAGACTCTAGCTAGATAAAGTTTATTGCAGGTCATTTATACGACACGTTCCATGTTTTTAAAGCCTGTTTTTATTTCACAACTTTATAATATCACTATTTTGAAACAGACAGGGCAGAGCCAGTTATGTGATTGGTTGTCCACTCGTTTTGTATTAAAGGAGAATTCTGGCCAATTTTTACGTTAATCTCGATCGCTATAGCTACGCGAGTACTTTCTATAGAAAAAAGTTTTAGAGTGCCTTTGTGCCTCTTAACAGACACAAAATGCAATTAATATGTCTGTGCCACATGAACAGGGCCCTTATGTGTCAACAAGATGTGTTTTCAACTCAGACATTGTTTAAATTCACCTACCCTGTCTTGATCCTGCCGGTGGGTAGCTTGGCCTGTTAGCTGCTAGTTGCTAGCTGCTATCTGCTGTCCGTGATAAATGTCTGGTGTTGGTGAGTAGGAGGCTTGTCAGTGTCGATCTGTGTGGTAGCTAGTTCCCTTAGCCAGGCAAACAGCCTTCGTCCCCCTCCCGCAGCCGACAAAAATCCCCTGAGCGCCTGGTGGTCTGGTGGATGTCCTGCATAGGACAGATCATGCCTTCGCAGCAAAAGGTTTAGATTATTTCCCCCTCAAAAATAGGTAATTGAGCACTGTAGTGGTTATGACCATATCAGTGACTACGTAACTACATGAAAACGGGATAAACAATGTCTGTGGCTTGCACAGTAATAGCGTTTCTGAAGCTTAGCTGTAGCATCGCGCTGTCTCCTGGGAATTCAGTTGTAGCAGGAAAAGGTAAACAGTAGTGTGCACATCGGAGCGTAGTGTGTGAAGAGTGAAGAGCGCAGTTTTTACAAGGGAAGCTTGGAGTAACGTAACTATGGAGAATATAGCAGATATACAACACACGGAAGAGCCTTTTGAGTTTGATGGTCGTCCTTATTTATTCGAACCCGAGTATACAGACGAAGAACTAGCCTCACAAGAGTTGGAAAGAACGAGACAGACAGAGGGGAAACAGGCAGATGAACTTGCTGCTCAAAGCGCATGCTAAAGCTAGCCTTCAGTAACTCGAGGACATAGCAACACCACCGCCGCTCCGTGGATTGTTATTGGGATGATTTTCCAGAAGCCTGGCTGAATACACTCATCGGAGGGCAGCTAGCAGCTACTACTGCACTACTGTCTTTTTTAGGGGGGAATAAACTTCAAGACGCGATATGACCTGTCCTCTGGAGGACATAGCCACACCACCGCCGCTCCGTGGATTGTTATTGGGATGATTATCACAGAAGCCTGTCTGAATACACTCACCGGATGGCAGCTAACGGCTAACGGCTAACAGGGCAAGCTAGCTACCGGCAGGATCGAGACAGGGACCAGGGTAGGTGTATTTAAACAATGCCTGAGTTGAAAACGCATCTTGGTGACACGTAAGGGCCCTGTTCATGTGGCACAGACATATTAATTGCATTTTGTGTCTGTTAAGAGGCACAAAGGCACTCTAAAACTTGCCCAGACAACTGCAGCTTTAGCTCAGGGGATGCTTGTAGTACGTAGCTGCAGCTACTCCGTGTTGCCTGCACTGATTCGGGTCTATCGAAAGTACTCGCGTAGCTATAGCGATCAATCCATCCATCCATCCATCTTCATCCGCTTATCCGGGGTCGGGTCGCGGGGGTAGCAGCTCCAGCAGGGGACCCCAAACTTCCCTTTCCCGGGCCACATTAACCAGCTCCGACTGGGGGATCCCGAGTCGTTCCCAGGCCAGGTTAGAGATATAATCCCTCCACCTAGTCCTGGGTCTCCCCCGAGGCCTCCTCCCAGCTGGACGTGCCTGGAACACCTCCCTAGGGAGGCGCCCAGGGGGCATCCTTACCAGATGCCCGAACCACCTCAACTGGCTCCTTTCGACGCAAAGGAGCAGCGGCTCTACTCCGAGTATGTCCGCCACGTAGCTTTTTCGGGCTGTGCCCGGCCGGGCTCCGTGGCAAACTCGGCCACCAGACGCTCGCTGACGAGCCCTCCATCTGGGCCTGGCTCCAGACGGGGGCCCCGGGCTTCCTCCGGGCAGGGTCACTTCATCCCTTCCTCGATTTTTCATAGGATTTTTGAACCATTCTTTGTCTGGCCCCTCACCTGAGACCACTTTGCCTTGGGAGACCCTACCAGGAGCACAAAGCTCCAGACAACACAGCCCTCAGGTTCATAGGGACACACAAACCTCTCCACCATGATAAGGTGATGGTTCCCGGAGAAGCATAGCGATCAAGATTAACGTAAAAATTGGCCGGAATTGTCCTTTAACCAAGGCTGCTTTTATTTTACCTGTTTATCAAGACAAACAAAGCAGAGGCAGTTATGTGATTGGCTCTTTCTTTAATTTAATAAGTGGACAACCAATCACATACTGTAACTGGCTCTGCCCTGTTTGTCTTGATGGACAGGTGGGGAAAAAAACAGACTTAAACAGAAATAACCTGCAACAAACTGCTGCTGTCCTACTTATTTATTAAATATTAAACACTTTTGGTTTCTACTCACTGCCTTCATTTGCTTTCAAGATTCAAGCTTTTCTCCCACACACCTGGAATGAAAGCTTATGAAACCTTAACATTTTGCAATAAAAATCTTCCACTTAGTTCAGCCTGTAACATGAGACATTTTCCACGAAGTACTTCATTAAGCTGATTTAGTTCAAAGAAACAGAAACAAAACATTTGACGTGCACGCTGACAGAGGACCGCTGGGTGGCACTTCATCAGCTTGCTGTGTCTCAATAATTCACCGCAGTCACAGTTGGCATATGAAAAAGAAACTATGTAACGCTCTGGGAGGAAAAACCTGATCTCTCTCCTAACAAGGGGGAAGTGTGAATATAACAAAGCCTTCCCATCTGACACCAAACCCAACAAACAGCCATCTGTCATCATTATAAGTGGCTCCTGATGTGCTGCACTTAGGAGACACCTTGAATCTTTTATGCTCCACTGTCAATTAAGCTGGGCCAATTATCTTCTGAATTATTGAGTCAAATTTAGAAACCCAATCACTTATTCATAACCGCACCAATAGCTGTGTTTCAAAGTCAAAGGTGGCTCTGATGAAGAAGCTGCAGAGTACCATCCAAAGTGTCCTCACTGTGTTACTAATTCATATATTTCGATGGGCTAATCTTGTCTTCGTGTCAGCTCACTGCCAAAGTCTTCCCCCTTCAGCGAGGCCAGCTCTTTGGTTATTCATATTCCTGGACTGATACAATAGGAACCTCTTCAAACTCCATAACAGATAATCCTCTCGCCGTGAAAGTCACCTGTCTCAGGTGTATCGAGGGAAAATGTCAGCTGAAACAGTATCACCGTGATGGACGCTGTGGAAAATATGGTCTTCCTTTTTGTTCATTTGACAGGACGTAACACCACTTACAGGCTTTATGACAGGTCCAGGAGTTATATTTTCCACCATTATGTTCAGGGGTGTGGAAATTAAATCATGCAACAGGGGATTTGATGACATGTAATATTTATTTTTAACAGGAGTCATTAATATCTTTGGTATCCTGTGACTGTGACTGAATCCCAAAAGGCACAAAGAAGCGGGGTGAAGGGAAGTTGTAGGAGGTTTCCGTATCCATCTCATCGTCTGCCCTCCTTTACAAAAACAAATTCACAAGAGAGCCATCTGAAAAGAGTTTATTCCCACTGGGAGGAATGTGAAAGAAATCCAGTAGAACAAGTTCACTGTGGTCTGCAACAAAAATTTCATTTTCATAGGTTTAGAAATGTAAAAACTCTTGTTTGCTCTGTCAGATGAGCACTGATTTACTGTCACTTTAAACTCTGTATTGGTCATTTCCACCATGATGGGGATGTTGTTTCCCAGTACTGCCATGATGATGTAAGACATGTGTCAAACTCAAGGCCCGCGGGCCAAATCCAGCCCACATTTCAATTTAGGTTCACAATACATTTTGGCCCACCTATTTTTTGTCACTTTTTCCTGACGTTTTTGTCGCTTTTTCCGATGCTTTTGGCACTTTTTTCAACGTTTTTTTTTTGCTTTTTCCTATAATGGCTTAAGACCTTTTTTTCTGACTATGCATGTCTAGCCCTTGACTTGATTCTCATTTTCCAGTCTGGCCCTTAGTGAAATTGAGTTCAACACCCCTGATGTAAGACATCTCTACTGCAACCTCTACTACTGCTCCTTGACATCTATCACTAAGTGCAAGTGATAAAAACAATCCTAATCTATACAACTTGTTTCATAATTGTAAAAAACATAAAATCAAAAGCAAAATTTAGAAAACAGCGAGATAATCACTGAAGAGGCGTCAAAAACAATAGTCATTCATGACATCACAGCTGACCAGTAAAATTAGTCTGAGGAAGTAAAAGATAAAGCAGCAAAATGAAAAAAAGGAGATGAAAAAAAACAACTGGAACAAAAGTGCACCATATATTGGCTTCTTGTGAAAGGAAAATGTAGAGCATGAACAAATAATGGTACAAATTAATATCAACCAGCAATGAGCAGCAAGGATGGAACTAATACACAAAATAAGAAACATATGAGTGCAACGGTGCAAAGTAAAATATCAAAATAGTGGGAGCTAAAACATACACATATATAGTGTAAATATTGTACCTTTTTTTTTGAGCATTTAATGCTTCTATTAGAGATCAGAAATGAAGGAATGACAGATGCATTACTTATATATATTCATGTGTTTCAGTGATTTAAAGTAATCAGCAAAGTGCACTAATTGTTCTAAGTGACAAATCCTCAAAGAGAAAAGGAAGTACATGAGCAATGAAATCACACTAAAGTTCTACATCTATACTCTATACTACTAAAATAGTTATTTCCTGTTACATTTATACTAGTCTCGCTTTGCCAGACCTTCCTCTACAGCGTTGTGGAGGAGGGTCTGGCTAGTCCACACAGCAGTCTGGGATGGGAGAAAAACAAGCTCTGGTTTATTGGCATTTCTTTAAACCAATCACAATACACTAATGGCGTTTTTCCATTACATGGTACCTGCTCAACTCGCCTCAACCCTACTCGCCTCGACACACTGTGTGTCCGTTTTCCATCGCAGATTTTAGTACCGCCTCAGCGTGGCTCGTCGTCTTATATGCCGGCTCGACACAAACACCAGTGCACAAGTATAAACATCAGGCCATTTGAGCTTGTTTTACAGTTCTGTGGGGGCTCCACGCAGAGCTTTCACCGTAGCCTATGTAAGTGGCCTGATGTTTATACTTGTGCGCTAGTGCGTGCGTCGAGCCGGCCATGTGTGTGTGTATGTGTGTACGTAGGCTACGGCGAAAGCTCTGCATGGAGCCTCCGCAGAACTGTAAAACAAGCGGCGCCGCAGGAAACTGCCGTGATCTAACGCGACACACACACAGAATGTGGAAGGTGTGTTGTTATTGCCACAGCCAGAAGACACATTTAGTTTCAAATGAAGCTGGAGGCAGCAAAAAAAAAAAAAAAAAACACAGCTGGCTAAACTATTTAAAAATAGCGGGTTTGTTCAGGACACCCCCCTCTGTCGCTTTCACATCACCTTTTGGTATCGGCTCAGCTCGCTTGGAACCTCGACTGAGGTGGTACTAAAGCGAGTCGAGCAGGTACCATGTAATGGAAAAGCGCCATAAGTGCCTGGCAGAGCCGCTGCAAAATAGCCTCGAAAGGAACTTGTTTTGGTGGAACATGTGTATGTTCAAAAGTTGTTTTAGTCGTGCAACAGAAAACTCCGATTAAACAGTCTAGCTAGCTGTCTGGATTTAGCCTGCAGAGATCTGAGGAGCAGTTAACCATAGTCCTCATTAATCCACCAGAGTTTAAAATTCCAACACAAAGAAAGCGGAAGGTAACGGACATCCGGACGAAAAGAGCATGATCCGGCGGAATTTCCGTCAGCACCGGAGCAATCCCGGAAATGGAATGTAGTGGATACAGACTACATTTATACAACTACAAAATGAGACTGGATATTTTTCAGTGGGATATATTGCTAACATTTTTGCTGACGTGAAATCTTAACCTGAAACCTTTTTCTTCTTCTGGGTAGCACAATATCTGGAAAACATTATGCTTTGTTAAACAAAACATTTTCTCACATGGTGTATTTACAGTTGCAGCAGCATCTTGTGACACCACCAAACACCAGAGAATTTATGGCCGATCCAACAACAGCAACCCACAGGCTGTGAAAAGTGTTACCCATCCAGGTCCAGCTGTGCTGCTGCTGATGGCTGACAGCAGGTTTAATATTTGATGAGCGACTCGCGATGAACCAAAGGTTGGTCTCTCAGAGTGTGTGATGCTGGGAACACCCAAACCTCTGCTATTGTTCCCTCCCCCTCCGTCCTGCCCTGCTATTCATAGAGCGGAGGATAGGGTTCTGCACTCCCACTCTGAGAGTTTCACCGAAGAGAGAAACACAATGAAGTCAGAGTAACAAAGGTCGCTGTGCCCTTCTCATCACTATCATGTGAGCTCCTCCATAACAAGATTGCAGAGTGATGGACAGTTTAAATGGAGGCGAGGGCTCGGCTAAGTTTTCTGCAGATATTACACTCCATATAAAGCAATGCAATTTACATTTACAACCCTTGTGTTGTCTTCACCGTCGTCCATGAACTTTGAAAAATGTGTCTTTTTCTGACTTTTTTTAACGTTTTTTTAAACATTTTTGTCCCTCTTTTCAATGCTTTTTTATGTTTTTTTAATTCATGGTCAATAAACCTAATAAAATGACATTATACCTCATTTTTGAGTTTGAAAAAAAGCTGATATTGTGAATTATTTTGACTAATAGAATAGTTAAGATCAGAGGATGTTGAGTGAATCACAGACTGGTTTGGGATGTCAAAGTTTGGTCAGGATGCTGTTTTGAAACCATTTAAAAAAAATTTTTTTCCTCAAATGCCATGAAATTAAATAAAACAACCAAAATTCAATGAAAGTAATCATTAATCTTACCTGCGAAGAAAATGGATGCATGGATGTATATGTTGTATAGGTTCCATACAATGTACATGCATGCATCCATGTTATTTTGGAGCAATTTGGGTTGTTAAGAAACCCATATTTCTGATATAAAAAACTTTGAAAACGGGTCAAATTTGACCCGAGGACTATAGAGGGAATGACTATGTGTACAGTTTGAATATGGGCAGTTTTACACAAATGTATGGCCAATTGCACATTTGCTCCGATATGTTGTCGGACTTGGAAGCTTCAGTCTTAGGTGACAGCCAGCAGGCGGTGGCTGGGATCGCTTGCTTACCAGCGGCCAGTAATACTCACAGCTCCCCCTGTCAGCTGGAAGTGGTTTCAGACCCCCCCACCAGCCGTTGGGCCACGCCTCCTCATTTAAATTGACACCTGTCACTTCTAAATGAAAAGCTTAATGTTAAATCGAAATCTAAAAGGTGAATCTTAAAATGTCAATGTCAAATGTAAAACATAAATTTCAAAAGATAAAATGTCAAATTGAAAATTATAAAGGGGAAAGGCTAAAATTAAATTATTTCTTTTTTTCTATTTGAGATTTTAATTTAAGTATTTCCATTTAAGCTTTTACATTTCACATTTAATTATGGCATGATTTTTCCTAGTAGTGTAGTAAAATAATACTATTTTTAATTTTATCTTGCTTCGTTTTCTCTTTGGACTTTCAATTAGAATTATGAATAAATATTCCCTCCATACTACTCCACTTCAATTCAGAGGGAAATATTTTTTTCTTTTTTACAGCACTACATTTATTTGACACTTATAGTTACTAGTTAATTTCTACATAAAACCACAGGATATGCAGTAGTATACTACTAATCTATCGAGTAGTATACAAAGTATCTAAAATTGGCTCCACATTGACAAAGTCGGCAACAATAAAATGTTCTTACATGTATTTGTTAGAGATAAAAACAGAATAGTATAATATTCGACAATATTATATAACACTTTCAAAAAACAATGCATAATGAGTATTCTTACTTTTGAAACCTTAAGTACATTTTAGCTGATAATACTTTTAAAGCTTTAGTGCGTAACTTTTTTATATTAATGAACATCCGTTAAAGGCCATTGCCAAATGAGTTGCTACAAAGCTAATTAAAACAATCAGTTCCACACAACTCTCTCTGTATTTCTCAGTATGGCTATGTTTAGAAACTGGTGTTGTCCGGCGACTTTTGCGCACAGAAAATCGAGCGAAGATAATTACCTCTTCTGAAGAGTCCATCATGTTTTTTTAATCCTCCATGTGTCCTCCTTGGCTACTAGCAACTGCGTGGGGGAGGAGTGGGGACAGTGCACGATCACGGAAGGCTTGTATCATGTGATTGTGCTGATAGTCTTGTTGTCATTACATAGAATTCCTAATTGGGGGGGGACAGAAACTTCGCACTATAGCTTTAAGTAATGGATCGGAGTACTTCCTCTACCACTCGTCATCAGTAATAAACAGTATGTTGCAACTCTGGCCACAGTTGTTTAAAGGCAATATTCTCATTTAGGATAATTGGACAAACAGTTGAAATGATATCACATCAACATAAAAAAAGGGTGATACTTATTTGTGCAAGTTCATTGATACGAAGACCACTGAAAGGTATTTACCCAAAAAGAGATGATCACACCTCCACCCCGACTGCCTACATAGAACTATACTTTTCATAAATTTTAATTGTTCCCCTGATTTTTTTTAGTTTGAACAGATTATGCACTTTAAGGTGGGTGTAACTTGCTGCCTGAAATAGCACACCTACGCTTAATAAAACAACATTTTATTTGGTACGGCAGCTTTTCATTTGTTTGTCGTTGTCTTGTCTTCAATTAGAACTCAGTTAATTCCAGATTTCTTCCACCACCTTCATGGTGTTATCTCAACACCACCCACCTTGGGGACCTCCAACACGGTGCTAACAATATCACCATCACTCTCCGAACGCTGCTTGTACAACTCACAGCTCAATATAGACTTTGCGCGCTTCTTTAAAAGTTGATGAAAGACAATTTGGGAAAAGTAGGACTGAAATGGAAAGAAATTAAGCAAGTTTAGAAAAACGGTTTCAGATGATCTGTACTTAATTGTTAACACATGTAAAATGCAACAACGTGAATCTTTGCCTTTGCTGTGTCTGGATGATACGTTTGATTTTTCTAGATTTCATCCTAAATTTAATTGTAAATACAGGAATTGTTTAGAGACCTCACAGCCTACTACAGTAGATTCATAATTCAATATGGCAAAAGAACAGCAGGATGTCACAGCACAGAACAAATGCCGGCTGAAACATTTCTAAAAATCTAAATCTAAAAATGATTCAGCTTTTTTCCTATTATTGTATTATATAAATGTGAAGTAAACATGAAACGTTGTATATAGTTTGTTTTTTTAATGTTTTGATGGTTTATTTTACAAAGACATGTAGCAATTTGTGAAGGAGTAACATTACAGAAGAGAGTGATGATAAAGTCTTCCTCTGAGTTAAAGCTGTGCTAATGCGTAGTGATGGTGATGTACCTGAGCTCAAAGACTGAGATGAAATATACAGTATCATATATCCTGCAGGTGTCTGTCTGCGGCTCAGCGTGAATGCTTGGGATTTACTGCCGGACTTAGAGGTGCACTCTCTTCATACCACCTCTGGCAGCGTGCCTGAAGGAATCAACCATTCCAGCTTTTTTTTAATGACTGTCAGGACATCCATGAGGGAAGTTTGGCAGGTCAGAAAGAAACATTGAAACTGATCCTCTTCTTTTTGCCGTTTTCTGCTCAGCTCTTAATCCATAAACCATCCCTGAACAGGCCCATCTGGCATCTGGTGGCCTCCTCATAGACCCACAGGACGGGCTGCGAACAGACTCCTTTTCCTCTCTGTGTCTGTGATTTCACTCTACCGTCAATATTTAGTTTTTTTTTTTTTTTTTTGTCTCTTTCTCTTCATTTTGTCATTTCTGTTTCATTGACATTTAGTTAGATATGTATTTAATTTAGAGTAAACAATTAACCTAACCTGCATGCCTGTGGACTGTGGGAAGGACTCGGACAACTCGGAGAGAACACGGGGAGAACATTCTTGCCAGCGGGATCGAACACAGAACCATCCTGTAAGGCGACAGTGCTAACCACTCTACCACTGTGCCACCCTCTACGAACAATAAAATGAACAACAAACTGAATAGAATGAACTAGGTGAGTGTCTGAGAACTGCAAATATTACTTGTCATCCTATGATGTAGCTGACATACCATCATATAAATTTTACCTGAGAAAAGGTCTGAGGCCAAAGGGAAGTTTTTCTGACCTTACGCACCTTTCAATAAGGCCACTGTCATAATAGTACTTTTCAACAATCAAAAAGGAAAACAATTACAGCCCACACAGTGAGTTTATGACTGCTGCATACATAGAAACCATTAGTATTCATGAGCTCCCCACATATGCAGCAGCTCACAGCACATCTTCAGGTGCCACTTATTTTCCTCATGAGGTTTTCTTCTCCCCTCTTCTTCTCCCAGGAAACATGCTACAGTCCCACTGCTTTCTCCTCAGCGCCCTTGCAAAGCCACAACACAAACAGCGGCGGCCATATCTGGCCCCAGCTGCCGACACGTCTGCTCAGCAGCATATTTATTTAAACCTGCCGCTGGCCCTGGAGGTCCTGCTTGTTTGAGAATCCATTCACACCTGCGCATTAAATTACTGACACTAATGTTACTAGTAATGCTTGGACCAGCTCCCACTTTTGAACCCATAAACCTGCAGGAGACGGGAAATATTGGACATGTTGGCGAGAAGAAAAAGGTGACAGATTCAGACATGATACAGAGGGTGTTTTGTTAGATAAGCACCAGCCTGTCTGTCCTGTGTTTTTATTTTCTAGCTTCACGAATGTTTGTGTCTGGCTGTTTTTGTCACTTTGGTGTGACTGAATAATAGCAGATGATGTCAGACATGCATGGGTGTTGGCAGTTGGGCTAATATGTATATTTTCATTGTCAGTGGGTGAGGATGACGTTAATATGAGGCGGTCGGATTAGTGCCCTTTTAAGCCCAGCGCTCTGACAGTAAAACAGAAGACAATGTCGCCTCAGGGTGGGGGTGGGTGACACATTGTTTGACTGTTACCTGGTTGCTAAGGACTCAATGGCTTTTGAACTTGAGAGGTGTGGAGGCATGAACACCTGTGTGGCCCCCCCCTCTCATGAAAACGCCTAGATACCTTTCACCTTGTCTCACTCTGCGGCACTCAGCGAGGGGCTGAGAAGAAAAGAGCTGTGCAGCGGAGAAAGGAAAGTATCCGAGAGACGTCTCCCGGGTTGTCAGTCTGGGGTCAGGGGTCAAAGGTCGGCATGGAGGGGGCATGTCAGGTGTTAAGTGGACCAGACAAGCCAATGGCGGGCTTGTTAAATGCTTACCTGGGGACCTGCTAACCTGCAGCCAGGTGGAAACACAAAGCACTGGGCTTTAGTACAAGATTACCCAAACAGGATGGAGATCAGAGGAGACATGCCTGATATGGTGAAAGAGGTTATTAAGAAGTAACAATCTTAAACTAGAGCTGAGACGATCACTTTAGTGATTAAAAAGAAATCAACTCAAGACAAATTGTGCATAACTTTTCTTAAGATACCATACGAACCGTTAAATGAGGATACGTTGACTAATTCTTCTTTTGGATTATTCTAACAGAAAACAATCTTTTGGGGTTAAACGCGGTTTGTTAAGTAGTTTTCAAGTTTGTACAAATTGTAAGAAATGTAAACTGGGTGTCCTGGTGGCCTAGAGGTTGAGGACGCTAACCTTGTAATTGCAACATTTGTGTTTTAAGTCCAGCTTTGGGCCTTTGTTGCAAAATAAATCCAGCGCTCTCTCTTTCTCCCTTATTTTCTGTCTCAAAACTGAAAAAGGCACCCTAAAATACTTAAAAACTAAATTAAATAAAACATCTGTAAAATGTACACAGCAACGTTTGTCAATCCTGTAGAGGATAGATCACTCATGTTTCCTTGTACACGATGTACTCTGAGCAGTGTGAGTTTAAATCACAAAGGAATACCATTTAAAGGTTAAACGTGGCATCGCTGCACTAATCCGCAGCGTCGGTGACATGAGATCATCTGAGCAAACAGCCTGGGTCCAATTTAATCACAATGCAGATTACGACAGCGTGATACTGGTCCTACATTCGTCCTGTACTGGGATGTTGATAACCGAGAATCTGGCTGATGAAAAGGCTTATTTGCTTTAGTGCTGTGTGAAGGCGAGACAACGTTAATGATGAGCTGTGCCAAACGGCTGAGGGGTGATGGTCCTCTTCAGTAAGGTGAGCATTATCTGGAGTTGGCATTCAGCTGTCTATTATTTATTGATGCCTATTCATGATGTCTATTGTACTGTGGGCACAGCATGGAAAACACACACACACACACACACACACACACACACACACAAAGTGAGAAGGTAACACTTGAGTCAAACTCTGGAGGTACGAGGCTGCGTGAGCGTGAAACACCGAGTGTGTGTACATCAACAAGGAGATTAACTACAAAGAAAAATGTCAACTTGGCTCAAAACTATATACTATAAAATATCGATAAATTACTGTTATCCACAGACAGATCTATAAATTCACTTTGATTACACACGCAATGAATCAACTCAGCAAACTAGTTGGCTAAGTCTCTTATTAAAAACACTTCTGACAGCTACACCTGGGTACAATAATATGTGCAAACACTTTAAAGCACATTAAAGTGTTTGCACATATTATTGTACCCAGGTGTAGCTGTCAGAAGTGTTTTTAATGTGTCTTTAGGTACCAGACTGGCAGGCTTTTAACATGTGCACCTGTTAATCATCTTTCTGATGCTCCATTTTATAGTCATATTATTTAGAAAAATGACTTCTGTGAGTTGAAATCAGACGTAGATCCAATTACGTTACGTAAACAGACATTTTAATACGGTTTGTTTTTCGGGACATAGTGACACATAGTGATAAATGTAGCTGGTTGCATTTTTGTCATTACATCTGTGTTTATTTGGTGCACTATTTGCCTCCATTTTATTCATATTAAAGGCTGTAATTGAACCAGTTAATATTATTGATGGTGTTGCGTTGATTTGGTTGTGTTTTATTTAGGATCAGCTGCTTTGTTTTCATCCATTTTAAATGTATTTATTTGGTTTGGTTTAGAACTTTAGAGCTTTCATTATTGTATTATTGTTTATTTGAACATTGTTTTAATGTGGGGAGCCCAGGATATTTGGTACAGCAGAAGCTATGTGGGGACCCAATACAATAAACAAACAAACAAATGATGATTTCATCTCTATGGTGATTTTTGTAATTTTTATAGTTTGTGAGGGTTTTTGATTTCATCATATTGTACACTGTATGTATTTTTCTCCCACTGTATTAGTGTAGAGGCAAAGTAAAGGTTCACGTTTGAAAATAATTAAGTTAAACTACACCACAAAACATCTGCTGAAATGATGATAGAGTGGAATAAGTGATGTTAAGTCAAGTTTACCGTTTTTGTCATTTGCATTAGAGGCAGACAGAAAGTATTGGACAAAATATAAAGAATTAATAAATAAAATGAGCTTGATTAATCAAAGTAATCAATGAAAGTGCCTCTCCAAATCTCTAAATGAAGTAGTGCAAGTCTTACTACTGCAATAATATTGTATTTACCGTGGAGCCTAAGTGATTAGACTATTATTCTAAATAGTCAATCGATATATTTGTAACTATTGCAAGTCATTTCAAGCAAAAATGCAAAACATTCTGTAGATTCAGCCTCTCAATTATAAAGATTTGCTTTCTTTCCTGTCTCTCATGTGATTGTAAACTAAAAATCTTTACATTTCTAAGTGATGATCTGATAAAATAAGCAATATGTTGACATCACCTGGGGCTTTGGGAAGCTGTGATGGACATTTTAAAGACTAAATGACTCATTGAGAAAATAATCGGCACATTAATCAATATTTTGAATCCATAATTTACTTTACTGCAGGGTTTCTTGGGTTGCTGAATACTGTACAGGTGTTTATCATCATGCCTCCACACATCACAAATTTCTAACATCCACACAGGATAAAAGAAGCAGTATGCAAACACTAAGCTGTTATTTTCTCATTCAGCTGATTAGAAATCTCTTCACTTGTAGCAGGCCACAGGTGATCTGCAGGTCATCTGGTTCAGTTTTGATCCACTGCTCCATCCTGTTTCTCTAAATGTTACCAACCTTCTGATCCATACTTTTTTTTTTTTTACTAAGTGAGCGGCTATTGTTAGTGTGATTGTGGCCTCCGCTCTTTAAGTTCTTCAAACCAGGAAATGTCTAAATGGGGCTAATTAGCCGTTATTCCCTGCAGTGCGTGGCTCTGGCAGTTCTTGTCTGTGGCTGATCTGACAGGAGTCATGCCCTCTGGGGTCCTGCATATCAATTATGGGGCCTTTTACGGTTTGCTGTTTTGGAAACATTAGACAAGCTCAATCCCAGGTTTGCCCTTCGCTACTTTGTGTGCGTGACTTCGGCTTTGAAATCAGGTTGTGCCGTCTTTAAGAATATTAGACTTAAAGGAGATTTCTTTTTTTCTCCTGGACAGTGCAGACAACAGCAGGAATTATGTTTCACGAGAACGCAAAGGATGATGGGAAAATAACACACTGAGTCAGAGATGGTGCCAACTACCAAGACTGTTCAATGCCAACACACACACACACACACACACACACACACACACACAATTCCCTACAGACAGCGCTATACTCCCTCTGCTGCCTCTCCTCTGTAAAAACAGCTCTGCCTGCCTGTTATTTCACGTCATTGTACAAACAAAAGGCTGTATCAGACTGTAAAATCAATCAAAGCAATAATTAATGTAACACTAATTTAATTCAGGCATACTCACATGCTCTTTTGGACATTGGACATTTAGCGTGGAGATTTATATTTTATCATTTCTATATTTTCTTTCTTTTTTTATCACCCTGCTGGGTTAAGGGTTTTACGTATGTGGCTTTTAGCTATGTTTAAGTATTAAACTGATTGCTGATTTATTTCTTTGATGTTTACAGTGTTTGTATAGGGACAAGTATATAGCATACTGCACAGGATTTATAGCCTGAACTAGTTTGCAAGGCGTTTCAAATACACAAAACTTGACAATTTCATTCATTAAACTCAAACCTGGTGTGAACGCGAGAAAGCACCAGTTTTTTTTTTTGCATGAAAAAAGACATTGTGCTGGGAGTTTTTCCAATTTTAATTTGTCCTTGTGAAAAAAAGTGTGCCTCAAATTATCTAAAATGTAAGATAAACAAGAGTCAGACATGTGTCACCCTTTTACCAATTATCATTAATAAGGGCTGCATTTTAAGGGAGAGGCTCGAACAAAAACACTCGGTGCTGCTCCTCAGCGGTGAAATTAAGTTGTCATTGGAGCGTCTGCCTAAATCCTGCACGCTTACGGGGGAAAACTCTGAGTTCAGAGTGCCATGTAACATTCAATTACAATTTAACAGACGGGTCTCTATTAGTCGGTGTCCATTTCAGGGTTGGAGGCACGAGGTCAAGACCCGCTCCTCTGTAAGTCTCAGGCAGGTGCTTATGTTTTTATTTAAAAAAAATAAAAATAAAAAAAAAAGTACGACCAAACAGAAAGATTAAGTCCAATACAAAACACACCTGGTGGAGTTTGTCTGTCTCACACACACACACACACACACACACACAGGAGTAGAAATTCAAGCTGACAGTCAACATCTCAAATAAATATATTTCGCCGTCTTTTTGTTTTAAGATATTAAAGTAATTTCTATAATTGTTTGAAACAAGTCCACTTTTCCTAATTCCCATCTGTGTCCTTGACAACGGGGTCACAGCCAAGTCCTCTCCTGGCAGCTGCGCCAGATGGCGAAGAGAGAAAAGAGGCCAAAAGAAAAAAGAAAGAAAAAAAAGAATAGAGAGAGGACTTCTGTCAAGTTCTTTCCCTGCCTTTTGAGTTGGCTTTACCTGTCCACTGCCCCAAAATGACAAGTCGATACCCTCAAGGCAATAAAAGTCAGCAGCGGAGGCCCCGGTGAAAGGGCTGGAAAAGTCCCTACCTGTTGAACTGTTTGAACTCCTAACTGTGCAGAGCCCTTGGCAAATCAGAGGGTGTTAGGGAGGAGGCCTTGTCCAAACAGAGAAGAATAAGACAACTATCTTTGCAAGAACACGAGTCAAGACAAATAACAGTTATACAGAGATTGATGAAAGGTGGACAGAGGGAGTTTTGTTTGTTGCCTTTGGACACAGGCTGGTCTAGTTTGTCCTTCATTGACACTAAACAATATGAGATTTAGGTTTGACTAGAATATGTGCCACTCACACACAGATTTTAAATGTATTTAACAGTGTGAACAGCTGCATTTTGGTGTGAACAGCTGCATTTACAAAGTGCATTGTCTCTATATTCTCTAGTATTGCATGTTTATGGATATTACTTGTACCATATGGAAATGCATACTTTAAAACAAATATTTATTTCAATCCTGTACCTTAATCATGATTATATACACTACTTAATGACAACTGTAGTTACTTGTAAGTTTGCACATGGAGTTTTTACATGCAAATCACCAAAAACTTCCGCCTTCAAAATGAAATCATATACAGTTGAATCAATGCACAAATACAGTTGAACAGTATAACCTTCATGAAGGTACAATTTATTGCAGGATTAGACTGAATTACTTTCAGCTAGATGTGACTTATAAACTGGCAAATGAGCGTATGACAAACTGAAATAAAAATATGATGCATTGCTATTGTATAGTCATTTTTTGTTGCTTGTTGATATGGTGCAGTATTTGTGACACTTTGGTATTGCTAGTTTTTATCCATAAGTAGAGAATCTTAATATTTCCTCCACCATGAGAAACAAGTGTACTTTGAGTATTGTCATGCCACATCTTTGCATTAATTTAGCAAACCTTTACTGGACACATTTAGGAAAAGCAACTGTTTTATGGACGATTTCAAATGTATACGTACAGTATTAAAAACATGATTTATGTAATTGTCCAAGTGTTTGTAGCCTGAAAAAAATTTATATTATTTATTATTATTTTATATTAAAACAACATTACTGGCTTAAAATTACCACTGAAGATTCTGAGTTAGAGAAAATGATGACGAGAAAAATCAGTTCCATATTGAGAGCCTGGAATATATTGCGGACTGAGATTCGTGCTGACCGACTAACTGAAAGTCTCACTTTTTCACACAAATACATCAGAGCCAGAAAATATAGTCCAGTACATTTTTATAAAGTGGGATTCATTCACACTATTGTAGACAAGACAATAGTCAGGACATAAAATGCTTTGATCGAGTTTAATCTGTATATGTGTGTAAACAAATGTAGTACCTGTGCTAAATATGTATATTAGACCATCTAGCATTCCACTAGAGCTGCATCTTTACCATCATACTAAAAATTTAAAGTATTACTCAGAACAGAGCAAATGAACAAATGCACAAAGGATGTAACAGCTCAACCCGAGAGTAGTAATAGCTAAAGACTGTTTTCATTAGTTTTTTTTTTATCAGCTGTTTCATTTGAAGAAATGTGATGTGAAACAAGACAAGAGCCAAACCTCGATCTCCTGTGTGACGCAACAGACATTACTACTGCAGTCACAACGGTGGAAATATTCTCAGTACTTATCCTCCTCCGTAATGTATTCAAGGTGCTCAATGTTGAAATAATCAATTATATTTGGAATGCATTCCGCTAAATGTATTGTCATGACAGGCTGTATGTAATTTTGAATAATTAGCTGTAGATTATTTTGGTTGTGAAAAAATGTCGGCCTGTCGGGAAAAAACTAAATGTAAATAATTTAGACACATCCTTTTGTTTGTAATGTAAGACAATGCAGGGCAGGATAAAGTAGCCATCTAATAGTGGTAGACATTACTTTATGACTTAAATTATATTTGAACATAGATATAAAAGCAGACATTGTGGAATATCCTTTTGTTTTAGGAGGCTAATTCTCTATGTTGTTATAGGGCTTGTTGGTCCAGACTGCACTGGATAAACAAGGTATGGTCTTCGTGACGCAGGCACCTTCAGAGGCAGCACTTGGGGACTTTACAAGAAAGGGGATGCTAATGGTGTAAGTAGGTGTCAAAAAATATTCCATAAATAAACAGTGTATGGCTAACTGGAAACATTCTCCACACACACTCAAACTCATTAAATTAAGGCTCTTAAAAAAACACTGAGGCTGTTTGAGTCGGCCCACAGAAGAAGCAAACCAGAATAGCTCGGCCTCTCTAGTGTGACAAAGCACTTGAAAGGTAACATAATAGGGGCGAGCTAGCGGAGATAGAGCAGACTACATTGTAAGATGTTTTTCAGCCACTCTCCATCAGCGTCCTCTCACCCAGTCGCTGCTTGGCGCTACAGGAGTTAAATCTGGTTCTTATCTCGCAGAAAGTCAAATGTAACCAAACAAGTGCAAGGAAAAAAAATGGGCACTGGTCTGCACGTGTTCAGTCCCAATAGAAGCATGAAAAATAAGCAAGAGGCGGTCTGACGACATCTTGAAGTCCACTGGGGACTCCTGAAAAGGTCTAACCACTCCTGCTGGATGTCAAACTGAGGAAGACGCATTTTGAGAAATAATTTTGCTTTCTTTTACTTGGTCTGAATTCAACCAGGTCAAACTCTATGAAAAGAAACTAACAAAGTTATTTCCCTTTATGGGAGTGCATTGGAGAGGATGAATTGAATTGGGCATTTTTATCTAAGAGCTCAAAGTAATGTCTTGTTTTGTCTGATTGACACTCCATCTATTTCATATCACAAAGGATAAGAGAATGCAACAAAAGTTTCAGCTCTACAATGAAGCTTGTAAAATGATTTTATGTTCTTGTGGGGACTTTCTTCCTCTACTGTACTTTAGAAAACCTTAAAGGGGCTGTACTCGAAATACTGGAAAAAACGGCGGGATGGGATTGCCTCCACATGGCTCTCACAGACCGATCCCCATTATGTGAAATACCTACGTTTTTCGCCCATCGAGACCGGCTATTAAAACAAAGAACAGAGAAGCTCACAGAGGGAGTGTGACTTCATTCTGCTCAGGATGCTTAGCAAATAGTTTGTTGCTGCTATATTATTGTATTTTACTAATTGTCAATAAATCCCATAAAAAGACCAAAAACAACAATGAATTTATCCAATGAATAAGTAAGCAATATCTTATTCCTACAGTATATCCTATATGCCTTTATAAGATTTCCAAAAAAAACATTCAAAAATGCATCATAAAACATCATGCTCCTTCATGATGGACCCACTTCCATCTCGAGGTCGCGGAGTATGCCTTTGTAACAGACTACTCATCCTCAACACCTGGCTCCAGCTTAAATGCAGCATTCACAAGATAAGATTGACAATTTTAATCTGTTTTGGGAACGTGGCTCCCTGTTCAGCAGGGACGGGATTCATCCCAATACCCCCACGCGGCAGCCAGATGCTATGTGGGAATTTGCGGCACGCCGTGCAGACCAAGACCTTTGATTGACTGTTTGCACCCCGTAAACACACGCACAAGCGCACTTCCCAGTCACACTCTCCCATAAGCTATCACTCCTTTACAAATAACTCTGCTAACCCACAGACCAGCTATATCATTCCAGTAAGAATCAATAATATCAGTAATCACAGGTACAGCGCTACACTCTCCTCTGTGCTTCCTTTGGAGCAACCACCCATTCATCGACTGAGATCGGTAAAATCAAACGTAAACCAACGAGGTGCTATACTTAACAACCTAATTGGAATTAAAACAACCACTGCAACGATAGAACAGAATAGGAGAATCAAATGTGGACTATTAAATATTAGATCTCTGTCTTCTAAAGCAATATTGGTAAACAATTTGATATCAGATAATCAAATTGATCTATTCTGTCTTACTGAAACATGGCTGGGATATGAAGAATATGTTAGTCTAAATGAAGCCACTCCTCCCAGTCATAATAATACTCAAATTCCTAGAGACTCAGGCCGAGGAGGGGGAGTTGCATCCATATTTGACTCAAACCTGTTAATCAATCCTAAACCTAAACTAAATTATAAATCGTTTGAAAGTCTTGTTCTTAATCTTCAACATCCGATATGGAAAACATTACAGCCAATTATATTTGTTGTTGTTTGCCGAGCACCAGGCCCGTATTCTGAATTTTTATCTGAATTCTCAGAGTTTTTGTCATGTGTAGTCCTAAAATCAGATAAAATAATTATTGTAGGTGATTTTAATATTCATGTGGACGTTGACAGCAATAGCCTTAGTACTGCCTTCAACTCACTACTAGATTCAATTGGTTTCAGTCAGAGTGTGCATAAGGCCACGCACTGTTTTAACCACACCCTCGACCTTGTGCTGTCATATGGCATCAAAATTGAAGATTTAATAGTATTTCCACAGAATTCCTTATTATCAGACCATTTTTTAATAACTTTAGAATTCTTACTACCCGACTATACGAAATTAAATAAAACCTTCTACACTAGATGCCTATCTGACAGTGCCATAGCTAAATTTAAGGAAGATATTCCAACAGCATTTAACTCAATGTCGTGCTTTAATATAACAGAGGACCTTTATGTTAACTTTAGTTAACTCCCAAATTGATAATTTTGTAGACGGTGCTACGGTCTGCCTACAGACGACTTTAGACTCTGTTGCTCACCTCAAAAAGAAGATGATGAAGCAAAGGAAATTAGTACCTTGGTATAACTCCCAAACTTGCAAATTAAAACAAATCTCACGAAAACTTGAAAGTAAATGGTGTTCCACCAAATTGGAAGAATCTCGTTTAGATTGGCAAGACAGTCTGTAAAATTATAGGAGGGCGCTCAGAAATGCCAGATCAGACTATTACTCAACACTAATAGTCCACCCATGCTGTGCTGTGCCACGCTACATCCTGTAACGCCCTTCAGTGCCCTGTTATGACATGAACTACTACGACTACCATTTGTAGTCACTGTTCCACTATCTTTGTCACTATTATTGCCACTGTTCAGCACATCCCCAACCGGCACCGTCAGACGCCTACCAAGAGCCTGGGTCTGTCCGAGGTTTCTTCCTAAAAGGGAGTTTTTCCTCGCCACTGTCGCATTGGCCACTGCTAATGCATGCTCTTGGGGGAATTACTGGAATTGTTGGGTCTTTGTAAATTATAGAGTGTGGTCTAAACCAGTGGTTCCCAACCTGGGGTCCGGGGACCCCTCAGGGGGGCGGCAAAGATCAGAGGGGGTGCACAAGTCTTTATCTGGTTTGAGGTTAAGGTAAAAAAAAAAATATTTCCACGTTAAAGAAATTATGATTATACACTAGAATATATAATGTATACAAAAGTCTGTATAAAAACTATATATTTTTGTTCTCACTTAAAATTGTAGTCAGGCTACTTAGTAGGCCAAACCTCCGGGACCTCTTAACCTGGGACCCTTGCTGTCATCAGGTCAGCTGCTAGCTGCTAGCATCCTCGTTTTTCCTGCCGCCACGGCATCACTATTTTATGAATGAAACACGGCGGAGAAACGTAAAAGTGCTGATAACTCCTCTGTATCAAAAAAGAAAGTAAGGCTCTATATCGAGAGTTACCTCAACTTTGGTTTCGGAGGGGGGGCTCAGCTTTTCTTAGACATAAGTAGGGGGGGCGCCAAGGAAAAAAGGTTGGGAACCACTGGTCTAGACCTACTCTATCTGTAAAGTGTCTCGAGATAACTCTTGTTATGATTTGATACTATAAATAAAATTGAATTGAAATTCATTATATGAACAGACAGTTTATTTGTTGAGTTGATCCCACATACACATCGTCCTGCTACTGTTTATACTCACTAGGGCACCACGTGTATTCATCCGCAGCTGAAAATAGTCCCTAACAAATGCAGAATTTACTCCTGTTTAAATGAGATTTGTTAAAAACTGCAATGCACAGCTGTTAAATAAAATAATTTTGCCTTTTTGAAACGTTGTACACTGTGAGATGTTTTTAAAGATTTACTTGGGAACAAATGAGCTCTAGGCTGAGTGACACAGACAGGATAGGGAAGTCAGAAAATATTGAGAGATGCACAAATGCACTGCATTGGCTTTAGGATTTTCATGGGATTTGTTGACAATAAAAAATAAAACTAAACTAAGGCTTGTCCTTTATATATTCTGAATTGCTATGTTTCTTTGTAAAGAAAAAGAGTCCCAGGGTCACATATCACTCAAATATCCATCAGGCTTCAAGCAATGCTGTTGTGTCTGAACTACCAGCTTACTGAACCAATCAGTGTCCTATAAAGAGCTACTGGCAGAAAGTGCCTGCCCTTTACCAAACAGTTTCCATGGTTCTGTGTAACAAACCATCTAGCGTGTCATGCTAACAATTGAGTGCCGACAAAGAACAACTGGCACAGACTTGAAAAACACACCTGTAATATACAGTATTAATTTAATTGTTTGGTCAATTAAATGTCAAAACGTGTTTACTACAAGACAAAGAAGATCAGCATATCCTACACGCATTTGCAAAACTGGTACTAGAAAAGTATTAGCACTAAAAACTATTAACCGATTTTCAAAACAATTGCTGAAGATCAATTAATTGTTTCAGCACTAAATATACTGTCTTACAAAAAAAGATGTCAAAATAAAATCTGCTGGACTTCAATTTCTCTCTCACACACACACACACACACACACACCCCCCCTGCGACTTGTCATACTTCATTACAGATGCAATCAGCCAACGTCTCCTCCTCAGCAGCTGGCAAAAGTCTCCTCCATTCATCACTACATCTCTTCTACTTGTAGACCTTTCCCTATTATTAGTGTTAATACAAGGCCAGAGGACATGGAGGGAAACAGGCCTGGCAGCGCTTAAAAAACCCAAATGTCAGACTATGACATGCTGCCAGCTGCCGGTGGCTTTGATATGCCGGGGCTAGATGATGCTTATTTGATCGTTTCATTAGAAAATTTGGTCTAGGTGTCAAAGAGGTTCCCTATGTCTGTGCTGCAGCTATTAGGCTCAATTATAGCTGCCAGAAAGAGGGAGAACTGAGCTGGCTCTGTGCACTGCATTCAGAGTGGCCTTAAAGAGCCACTGAGAGAGCCACAGAAATTGCTATTCATAACACTTAATGGCTTATAAATTAAGTTTTCCCTCTAATTATTCATAATCACACATGCAAATAAAAAAAAAAAAAAAAAAGGTAATCATATATTTGGCTTTTGGGCCATTCAGACATTAACGTGCATGACTTATCAGAATTAATTTAAACCTTGATAGCATCTACTAATAATACTAATCACAGATATGGCTTAAAACATATGATTGGAGCTGAAACTATTAGTTGATTAATCGATTAGCTCAGTGGTTCCCTATATATGGTATGGGACCCCACAACAGGGTCACAAGATAAATTGAAGGGGTCACGAGATGACAAACGGGTAGGGCTGACAGCTAGGGCAATACATTGAATTCATATTTTTTATGATGTGTAAAATGTGTCTACATTGTTAAAATCAAGCTATTACAAGTCAAAAAGCAATGTAGATGATAGCCGGCTACATTTACCGTCCTGTAAACTGTGACATGAATAGTTACACTTTACGTTTTGTTTACGGTACCACTGTGACTTCAGTTGGCGAGCTGGCTCTGGCTACCACGTAATGAATTTAACTGTCGCTTCTATAAGAGACAGACTGAAACATAATGATCTGAGGTTTGTGTTTGTTGTTCAGTCTGTCTCTACTCTCTCTGCTGGGGAGCCAACGCTAGCTAACCATCTGTCGGAAAATATCTGGATGTCTTTATAGATTATTAAACTGGATGCTCTATTTCGTCGCAGCATCAGTGCTGACAGTCCATATCTTTTAAATATGAATATTGATGACAGCCTTGCAGGTGGTTCAGGTCTTTTATCATACAATAAATAAATAAATAAACAAACATACATATCTCACAGCCCTATTAACAAAATAGAAAAGAAGATATTTTCCTGCTAAACAAAATTAAGCTTCTCTTTGCTTATTACTTATGATTTACACCTCAAATATTCCCTTTAATATGTTGATATATTGCATCTAGTACAAAGAATTGTTGGATAATTTCTCTGCTGAGTTTACACTATTTATAATCTGTGCACCTCGAAGAATAAAAACAGTCAGGCCCATATTACCATTTCAAATGTGGATTTTCAAATTGCCTGTATGACGTATGCGCACATACATGCAGCTCGATTTTTTTTATTTTTTTGGAACCACTTACAGATTAGATGTAATAGACGTGCCGGGAAATGTGCTGCTGAAGGAATGTCAACCACATGTTCAAAAATAAATAGACCTGTGAGAATTGAAACAAGCACTCATAAGGTTAATCAAACCTAATTTCTTCATGGTTTCTCTGCTTTGGTTCCACCAGCAGTTTCCCTGTCATTTTATTATTATAAATTTCTTGCTGGGCAACAATAATCCAGGCATAACTAGGCCCTGCCACACTAAATTAGCTGCAAACAGACGTAGAACAGAGTAAGAGTGTGCATTTCTCACCTTTTGCATAACACTTCTGCATAATGCTTCTGCATACCAGCAACGCGTGGGGAAATTAACTAATTAGAAAATGGAGGGGCGGCAGATTTGGACTGGCCTCGAATTACACAAGATACTTTTCTCCTCATTCAGTGTTTTCTGTGGTTGGTGCGGTGGCGGAGAAACCTCTTTTCATCCGGAGCAATTCTAGCCTCTGATGTGATTAACTGACTGGTCAGAACAAAAGAAATGAAAGGTTAAGAGAGGAAGAAGGAGTGAGGTCTGAGCCTTTTTCTCTCCGTTTTTTCTTCTCGCTCGGGGTGGCGTCTCTAGCATGGCACAGAGCCAGGCTGAAGGAGTGTTAAACCTCTCAGGCTGCGGAGAGAAGAAATGACAGGACTCCCTCAAGCTCCCCTCTGTTCTTCTAATGGACTCCTCCGTCGACATGGCGGGGTTAGAAACATCATAAGTTCATATTCCACACATGATTTTTGCCTTTCCCCCATTTAGCGGTGTTGCCTTTCAGATTCCTCAATGGCTCCATCTCTTTTACCCAAAGAATCAGAGTCCTATCAGTGAAATCAAAGGCGATTACACAGCTCACTAGTCATTTAGGATCTCTGTGGCTGTGGTAAGTATGTAACGCAGGCCGCAGCCCCAAAGTCTCTGTTTATTCAGTGAAAGTGCTCTGTAATTTATTTAAAATAATCTATTTTAACAAATAAAGAGGTCATTGAGTGAGCGCATTGCTGCAGGCGCACATTTAAATACCTCTTTAAGAGTCTGACTGGCTGACAGGCTGCCGAGCTGGCTGGACCCAGAGGACGCAGAGGCTGGCCTCCTGCTCTGAACAAAGTGATTCACCAAAATCTGAAGAGCAACATTGCATGCTTAGTGAGGGAGTACTTGCCCTCTGTTGATTTCTGAGCACTGATCAGTACGGTGAAGTCTTTTTTTTCTTCTTATTAGTATTTTTGGTTTGGATCCAGAAGGCTTGTTTGAAGAGGGGGTGGGCTTGGGCCCTCATGGATGTTTTTTGTGGGGGAGGGGGGGAGGACGACTGGAGTAAATATGACGGATGGGATTACAAGGAAACCCTCTCTGTGATTTCGAAGGGCTTGAAATAGAGCTGGTTTTTCCTGCATACCAGAACATCTCCCCACTTGCTCTCTGTGGTGGCTTCAGCAGCTCAGGTGCACTGTATCTACGTTATGTCTGCCTGTCTGATGGGATCTGACTGCACCACAGAGCTGGACGCATCAAAGAAAGTCAAAGAGAGGAGGCCAGTCCAACTGTAAGAGGCCCAGTTATATAAATGGAGCCAAAGTACTTTGCTTTATTTGGACTTGTTTGGGCTTATTTGTTTGTACACCACACAGCTTCATACTTGGCAAGATGCAGAGCACAGTTTTTCCTCCCACTTTAAATACCTACAGTATGCAACTTGTTGATGCTGGGTTATAAAACAACTTATTTCCATCATTAAATCTTATACATTATGGTTATTCTGTTATTTTAGCCAACAATGGTTTCATCAATGACTCCATTTAACTCAAATTATGAACGTTTTTCCATGCCATATTTTGGCAAAGCCGACCTGGACTGTGAATGCAGCACGCTTGCTGACTTACCAACCTAAGAATCACATACATTCAGTAGACGTGTGAGGTTCAAGGGCTAATTTTTGAGCATATATATATATATATATATATATATATATATATATATATATATATATATATATATATATATATATACACATACATACATACATACATACATACACACACAGCACACTGAGAGGGGAACGAAGAAGACTGACATTTCATCAAACTTTTCTACAAAAACATCAGCGGACCATGACTGGCATCTGGTGCAATAAGTGGTTGGTGTGTAGCGAGCCTCTTCTGTTCAGGCCAAAGAAAACCCGGTTTAGTGTAACCGCCGTTTCCTCAAGCAGCCCGAAGAGAAGCAGGAGAAAGAGTTTGAAAGTTTTGCAAGATGTTGTCATTCCAGTATATAGCTTAATCTTTATGTACCACATGTCTTTGTCTAAGAACATATGGAGATATGAGACTTCTGTTTTGTTGAGACTCCATTTGTTCGTCATTTTCTGCTATCTGCGAGTTCATCCTCTCCTGATCCTGACAGATAAGGTCTGTGTTACCTTCTGAACGGTGAAAAGCTCCGTCTGTATTGGCTGACATTGTGGTTTGGGTCAGTGAGACAGGGTTAGGCTGATGGATTACTTTACTAATGATTTTGGCCTGAGAGTGAGCTTGTTTTAAAAGGCAGTCATTCGGCGAGTCAGTTTGAGTTTCACACAATGTTATGGATTGGCGGAGTTGTGTGTAGAGCTCTTCTTCAACGGCCAAAATCGACACTTGATTATTTAATGTTCTTGTTTTACAAACTGGGTTTAATCTGCAGAGCAAAGAAACAAGAAATTCAACTGGCACAGCTAATTTTTAAAAACTTAGAGTAGGATGGATTTCTTTTCACAAACAAAACCTGCAGGCTGAATGGTTGGTGCTTTCACCGTAACATAATACAATGATTCACATTTGAGATGTTTGCATGTACTGTACCACCAGCGGAAGATGTCCTCTGTGATTGAGCCCACCCAGACTGCAGTGTTGTGAGGGAGCGTGCCCCTTACCTCCCATTGGGGGCAACAAGGTCCTGTGTCTACATTTCAAGCAGGGCTGTCACTCACAGTAGGGGAGAAAGGGTTCTGTCTTGGGGTCAACACTTATGTTCTCCAGCTAAGAAAGCAAGGCTGGCTCTCAGAGGACAGGCAGCAGTTCAACACAGCATGCTTTGTGCTGCATCCATACAGGCTAGAGTGGAGGAGCTCAGAGATGAGCAGGGGGGAAGCAAAAACTGACAGTGTAGAGAATGAAAAGGAGTTCGTAACTTTGTAGTTAAACCATAGCAAAGGCTATAGTTGATTTTTTTGGACAATGTGTGGATACGTTTTGGCAAAAATTACCAGTACACTTCTACTTCATTCCTACTCCCAATTTAAACATGGACATGACAATATCAGTCTGATTATGTCCTATAACAAATTTCATCCAAATGATGTGATTGCAAATTGCAAAATGAGCTCACTGCCACTTAAAAGAATGACTTTTTTTAAACAAAAGTAATTGCACTAATAAAGGACCAATGTCTTCGGTTATCATTTTAAGGCATGCTTTATAAAGGGTAAATAAGCTATAACTTATAATCTTGTTCATTAATTAATAATTAACAATATGAAACATTCCTTAGGCTGGTGTATATCCTTACATCCCACTTAACCTCCGTAAAAGATTACATTTGTTAAAACTAATTAACTTTTAAAACGTAAAATACTTAAATCTGCATTAATTGATGTGTCTGGCCACTTGGGGGCAGCACAGCAAGCTGTGTTGGCAAACAGCTACACATCCAGAAGGCATGGAGCAACATTAGCAATTATTTGGAGTCGTGTTTGTGTCCACCTGATGTCCAATGTTTACTCTCCTTTTAGCTCCGCTTTGGTTTCTTCCAACTCATGAGGAAAAGATCTGTTCTTTTAGCTGCTAAGTCCTCCACTATGTTTTATTAATTTTTCATTAAATCAAAACAGTGAGCTGAAAGATGCTAAAATGTTCCATAAATCTGAGAATAACTGCAAAGTTCGGTGGGTTCGTTCAAACAAGTTACACTAAATTCATGCATTGTTAACAAAAATATTGATTAGAGCAGCTTTAATTAATTACCTACTAATATTTAAAGCAGCAGACCAGATGCCTTATTAAAGGCATTCTAAAGTGATTCTAACAAAATGCTTATTAAAGGTCCAGTGTGTAACGACTTTAGTTGTTCATTATCAAAATCTGTGTCGCCCGTTCACAAACTTGTCCTTTTTCATGAATATTTGCCACCACCATCAATTCCAAGTATTCCTTTTGGCTTGAAATTTTACATTTGCATTTGCATGAACTGGGGTATTCATGCGCCATCTTGAAATACGTTAGCCGGTAAGGGAAATGGAGGACCACACATATTCAAAATCCAAATCCCAGGGACAGTTGTCTTCTTCTTCGTCCAGAAAAAGAAAAAGGATATTTAAAAGAGCAAGAGACCGGCATCATCAGAAAAAAAGCGTGAAGGCTACCGTAGCTGTATAACGTACTTTGAACTGCGTGGCGTGAGAGAGTTGATTACGATATATGATCTCAACGCTAGATGGGAGAAATTCCTACACATTGGAGCTTTAAGGATTTATAAGGCGTTAAAAATAGTTTATTAATCTTTTACAAAGCCATTAGTTACAACTTAAACATGTCTTTCTGAAAGTATTCCTTATCAGAAAGTGGTTCCTGTTTTTGGATGATTTTAGGCAGGTTGCAGCTCTTCTCTGCACGTACACCTATGTTGTTGTATCTGTTTCAGTAAAGGGCAGAGTGTCTGGTGCCAATTTGTCCATCTTTGAACCTCTAATTGAGTTAGCCAGGATTAGCACGCATAACAGTCCTCCTATGAGTCTCGAGGAGATAAAAGAGGAGGGGGGAGAGTAAAAGACGCAGAGCGGCGGATCGACACATGTTTGGGCCGGTGTCACCTCTTAATGTAATTTTGGCACATGGTGCTATGTGCTTCTTCTGGTGTAGAGTTTCTTTTAAGTGGCTAATGCCTGCGGTGGGTGAGCACCCACGGGGGACAAGAGAGGTCAGTGTTTTGGGTGGACGTGTGGAGAAGGTGTGGGGGATCTTCCTGTCATTCACCGCTCATTCCTCTGAGCCTCTCTGACCTTTGACTCCCCATGCAGACAAGCCAACAACCTCACTCTCATCGACTAAGCAGAGCAGCAGCGTTGGATCTTATCTGCCAGTGGAGTGACACAGTTTCACTTGATTTAAAAAAAAAAAAGTGAAAAAAGTGAAGAACAGAAAAGACATAATGCTTGATGATTGATTTTCAAGATATTGTAAGATGAGATTTATTTTTCACAACTTTTGAAATGAGGACATTTCAATTTTAGAGAGGACAGAATGTGAGATTGTGTGTAGATTACCTTTTTTTTAATTATGTTTATTTGGATGATTTATCTGATTTATTAATGTTTATGCATAATGCTGTGCACATTGCTTATACACATTGTTAAACTGTTAAAGCAGTCATTAAAGTACCCAAAACCTGAAAGTAATTGTAATGCAGTAACTATCTAGTTTAACAGTTAACCAGTGTTACAATACTATCAATATCTGAGTTGACACAAGTTAAATAAGAAGTAATTGGATTTTATTTGCAGATTGTTTTGTATATTTATGTAAAAAGAACAAGATTTTAAAACCAGAAATAAGATAATTTGATCTTCATGTGTCTGGAAATGTTTGTCTCTCTTTGCTGGATGTAAAGAATCAACGTCACACTGACAGACGGTTCACATTAGTTATCCGAGGTACGCAGGAAAAGGTTAAGATAATGTCCAAAGTGAAAAAATTGAGCCATTAACTTCAGACTGATCCTAAACTGAACGGCCAACTATTGGTCACCTGGGGCGTCTGATGGCTGCCACTCAAACTTTCCATCTCATTAATTTCTCCTCTCTCTCTCTTCTTATACAGTATGAACAAATGTAGTGGGAACCTTCAATCAGCTTCATGATGACACAACCTCTCCGTTTTCATGCACACGCGCACACACACACACACACACACACACACACACACACACACACACACACACACAAATGCCCAACTGGCAGACATCTGTTGATAATCATTGCCCAGTCTCAGCAGAGAACTTGTGATATTTAATATTTCCTCACCACTTGAACAAATAAGCTCTAATAACTGCAAGGTACTTGACCACAGGAGTAGAGGAGATGTGCAGCATGAAAGGAACTGTGTGCACTTTGGTTGAATCTGCGTTGTTAAACTTTCCATAGTATTTTACCCCCCGGCATATATATTGAAAAAGAAAATCTACTTGAAAACCTACCACCCATCATCCCCAAAAACCACAAAAACTTAAACAGTGAACAAACATTATAAATCACTGCTTAAAAGAAGGTATAAATAGTTATAAATATACACAAACACCACACACACATACTGTACACACACACACACACACACACACACGTGCACTCGCATACACACTTAAAGCTGATGCGCTGCGGAGGTGTTTCAGAGCTGCAGAGCATCGAGAGTCTTTCATAAAACACTCATTAACTTCCTTTACAAAGCCGCCTTTGTGACCTGCCAGACCCTTGACTACTCTGCCCTTCTCTCTAACACACACACACACAGTTTCTAGCCCAATGAGAAAGTACATAAACGCTAAATGGGATTAAAGTTTAAAGTGTTACAGCTATCTGGATATTTTTTTCAGGTAGGCTCTTTTGGAATATGAAGTGCTTCATGAAATAAACTACTTTTGCAGCACCAACTAATGTTTAAACTGTGCCAAAACGTTTATCAGTGTTTTAAGCCCCCAACGTCTCCTTCCAGGCAGCGCTACCTGGAAGGCACTTGGATTAGGCAACGGTTATGGTTATGGTTAGGGTTAAGGTTAGGGTTCGGGTTAGGTGCCTTGAAGTCAACGGTTGCAGCGCTGCCTGGAAGTCGATTAGGCAATGATTATGGTTAGGGTTAAGGTTAGGTGCCTTGAAGTCAACGGTCGCAGCGCTGCCTGGAAGGAGACGTTGGGGGAATAAAACACTATTGCGCTGCCAAAACCCACCACATAGAAGTTTGAAAAAACTTCAACGTATGTTTCTGTGGAGACATTCGAGAGCAAATAACAAAGACTTGGATTCACACCTCAGCCCTCAGAGATAGCCGTGTCCCCTGAATCTACCGAACACGTTCTTCTTTATTTCCTCATAAATTACATATTACACTAATCTAATACAAATTGTACTCTCAGTGTAAGATTCCCTTTGCAGTGGATGACAAAGAAAACACTATCCAAGTCAAGGTTGTATTTAAAATCGAGTAATAAAATAAAAAGAATAACTAGCACCCTGAGGTGCTCCAGTTTCTTAAAATGTGGTCAAAGCAGAAATATATTCGAGTCCCTTTGAGATTCATAGTCTGAAATGCTTCTCTGCTTCTTCCAATGTTCAAGCCAAGTTTCAACACTCAAAGGTAGTTACATCAGTTCCCTAGGCGCAGTGAATAAGGCTCACCGATAGCTTTGGTTTATTTTTTTTGTACTTTTGGCCATTATTCCTGTGTTATGATCACATTGTACTGAAGTAAACGCAGCAATGTTGCTTTAATGAAGTCCAACAAGGCAAGAAGCACAAAAGGTCAGCCGTTTAGCCTGATTATCTGAAATAGGAAGCCAGTCTAAAAACTCCTGATGGATGTTGATAACGAACAGTTTAGGTAATAGATGTAGGTTTTTCCCTTATTTTCTCTTCCAATTTAGTTAATCAACCTCACAGTTTGTTAAAACCCTGTATGATAGTCTGACTGCTTGTGTTGCTGTCTGACATCTCATAAACTTTGTCACTGCAGTCCCTGATCTCTGTGATACTTATTCCTGCCGCTGTTGTCATGCTATTAATGGATGTAAACAATGCTAAATTTAAAAAAATCCCAAAATTGGTTTTGCAGAAAATGTTGTATGGAGGAAGGAAATACATTTACGTGTTTGTTAGACCTCAAGGATACAAACAATGTGTTTCGGTTTCTTAAGAACAAAACTCCACCTTCAATCTGCAACAATTTTTGTTTATCAGTTGATTGTTTAAGTAGTTACTTTCAGCTTCTCAAATGTGAATATTTGCTGCTTTTTTGTAACCCAAAGTTATTCAAAATTGAATATCTTTGGGTTTTGGACTATTGGTTAGACAAAAAACGACTTTTAAGAGAGTATATAGACCAAACATTTAATTGTCTCATCAAGAAAAGAATCGGCAAAGTAATCAATAAAAAAGATTTTCATTAGTTGCAGCCCCTAGTACAATATTATTATAGACAGGAATGATGGTAAAAATATGCCTAAGATCCAGGTTGAAATAAACCATAGTAAAATCGTAATTTAGAGATAAAGCTTTGTGGTTTGTTTAACAACATCTGAATCAGCAAATTCTACACCAGCAGCAGTGTGACAAAGCTGCTTTTCCACAGTAATGAATTTAGCACAAGGCACTTCTTCCTGCCTGCCCTCAGAGCAAATTGAGCAACCTGCTCAGGTTTCACCAGCCAGGAGGACCAGCCGAGGCAGCTCGGCCTGATTCACTTCCAGCAGATGAGTGGAGAGGTTTGGGGAAGAGGTCAGCTGCACGGTGGGGATTCCATGACAGCAGCTTTGCCAAAGACCACCAAGGTGATCGTTAGATGAAAGGACATTCTTACCCTCGCTCCCCGAGGGCAAAGAAACAGAGCGGGTGCTGGGTGAAGGAGGATATAGGTGACATGTTTCACTTTACGTGGAGACATCTTCATGCACTCCGCCATTTACATTCAATACACACACTGTACTGAAATGAGCTGAAGAGAGGTCGGAGTGCTACATATTCTATAAAGGCATACTTGTTAAATACGACTTGAGGAAAACTGCAGCGGAGTCAAGAGCGCAAAGAAGTAGGGAAACAACCTCCATGATGGATGATAGAGAAATAAGTATCTGGGGGGGGACTTCTAATTATGAGAAGGGAGGCACACGCTCATTCATCCCAAGGGGGGCTCTCAGAGCCTCAGCCTCATGAATTGAATAGTGTGGTGAGGAGTTAAGGGATGGACCAGAAGTGGCACCTTTGCCAACCACAGCGCCCAAGCCACCTCGACTCCCTTTACCGCATGCGATGGCTCCCTCCACGCGCTGCGAACCATCACATAATCAAGCCCTTCACACCGCCTCACACCAAAAAAGACCCAAATCTGACTACAACCCCCCCCCCCCTCATTTATTGCCTTATAAAAAGACTTTTGGTCAGATTTTGCATCTCTAAAAAGAGCACGCTGATTTTCCCCCACATAGTGCTCCATTCATCATAAGCTGGTGTAGGGAGACCTACTGCTCTTAAATTTCCTGTAATTGGAGTGGCAGAGCTCCAAAGGTTGGCATTAATATTAAAAGAAAGTAGCAATAATGAATTATTTCCTGACAGTTTCTCGCCTTTGCCAACTGGTGTTTGTGTAATCAGTTATGTTCCAGCATGGCGGTGTCTGCATATGTCTTTGTTTGGTTACAAACCAATTTGTCACCTTTTATACTCCCGACTTCCTCTTAGGTCAAGAGGCCCCTGCGGCGCCCTAAATGCTCTCCACAAGCTTATGAGGCTTGGTGGTGAATCTGATGCCTGTAAGGCATAACTCTCCCTGTCAAAACAGAGAGGGAAACCATGATTCTTCGCCATGGAGTCCCACACCGCTGAACTCTAATAAGCCAAAAGACATGAGGTCATTTTCTAGCATCCACTTGTTAGCATTTATTTAATGTGACTGCATTGTTGGTTTGAATAACTTCACATGAGCTGTCAATAATGTGATATTTAAACATCAGATTAGATTTATGTTCGTGTACATGTTCATGTTTATAGTTTACATGAGCTGTAGGTGCTAAATCCTGAGAAGAAAGTTATCTCATTATCACTACAGGGCAACTTAGTTTTTGCAAGAATTTCATGTTGAACTTAAAAATGAAAACTTGGAAATGCTCCTTTCCTGCTTGACCGCTTTCTCAAAGTGGGCCGTTGTCCAGCAGCTACATGTAGTCACTTCACGGTTTGTGTTACAGTACATATTGACATTTGAAGTTAATGTTTTGAAATATCGGCCAATCATATATTTTGACAAGACAAATGTGAACTTCAATGAGTGTTTCTGTTTTCTGATGGTCATTTACAGTAATGTTTTCTTCCAATGTGCATTGCTGAGTGTACACGCTGTAGACGTAAAAATGAACTTGAAAAAGGGGGGGGGGGGGACAGAAAAGGGAGCTTTTGATAGAAAGAAATGCACCCAGCTGTGAGCTGGACTCGATACATGTGATGTATAAATAAACTTGCATCACATGCCAGGTTTGAACAAACCACTGGCTAAATGGGAGATTTTATTTTAAATTAGAATTTCCTCGTAGATCTTGAGATATCAGACTTAATGATAATAAGAACTGATGGGTCTTAAAATATTCTATGTTTGATTCGATGTAGGTGTTGAATTGATTTGCTATGAACAAGGTTATGCTTTATTAAGTGACCTGCACCTGCTGAATGGAAGTCAACTGGTCACGATAAATATTTCATTTAATTACGTGTCAAACTATATACCAGTTTTCTCTATAATGTGAGCTTCCTGTTTTTTGGCTTTGTTCGTGTTTTTATTTGAGATTTCAAATAAGAGGAAAACAAGTTTCCTTCTTCTGTAGCATTACACTTTTGATTAATGTAGCTGCAGCAGCTGAAATCATTTAAATTATTGAAGTTGTTTATATTTCTCTTACACTCTAATTATGCACTTATGCATTTGCATATTTGCACGAAAAGTTCACAAGATAAAAGTCACATTCAAAGGCCTGGCAAATTGGAATAAATACCTTAGCTCTTGACCATCACACACATTAAGATGTTTTCTTTTTCTGAGCAGTCAATCATGTGCTTTGACATACAAAAATAGACCCGGGACACTTAGCAAAGAAAACCTCATTTATAACACGCTTCAGTGCATATATTACACTTATTTAAGAAACACCCGTGGATGTTGTGGGACTGCTTCAAGAGCCACTTCAGGCAATGTTTGCTTTAATTAATAAAATGGAAATGGCTATTAAAATTAACACTTAAATTATCTTTAGAAATAGAGCCCACTTCATGTTGATGAAGTTCAACCTCTGAAAAGTCTGGGATTGTGTCCCTTGGAAAAAAGAAGAGAAGACGTGGACAGCCTGGTGAAGAAATACTCCAGCAACATTAAAAGGGCGTTAAGAGCATTACCCTTCGTAGTGGGGAGACTTTCTCTTGTTTACTTTCAGCCAGCAGCCTTTTAAGAGTGATAGAACGCAGATTTCCTCTTCCATTCATACTCTGTGAGTCTTGGATGCTACGTACAACATGAAATATTTGTGTGGGAACATCATCATGGTTCGGATATATTGGCAATGGCAACAGGGCATAAGGGTTTCCCTATTTGTGCCACAAGATGAGAGGGTGTTTCTTTCCCTGGCGCCAGAGGCCCTGTGAACCACGAGCTGATCAAATGTGCAACCTCATGTTCGTGCTGACAGTCGTCGTGTTTGAATAATGCTCTCAGTGTCGGAGACAATAATAGGTGGTTGGATTCAGGGAGAGGAAAGGATGAGACGTTTGTTTGCGATGTGTGAAGAAAGTGGGAGTGATCATTTGTCAATTTACGTACAGTACGTCAAAGACCTCGTCACTGGTTTGTGTGCGTGTTGAATCTAAGCATGTCACTGGCACGCAGTAGGGAATCTTTACAGGGTCAGTTCAATCAAATAAATTCTAGTGGTTTCTAGCTATGCAGACAGTTTGTTGTGTTTGCTCAGGTCTCTGAGACTTCTGCATCTGCCCCAATACAATGGATGTGCATACAATTTGGTAAACATTATTGAAAAATTACGTTAACAACAACTTCTCTATCCAGAAACAGTGTATGATCCACAGAACAGTTTTGATTGGTAGCATTTTCTTTTGGGGATGCAACAATCCAAATGTTTCCCGTCCGATACAGATTGAACTCAAGGTTTCTACCAATACCAATCCGATCTGAGTGATCTCCTTTTCCCAAATTTTAAATCTGTGAACATCACTGCATTGTAATTATTTTTGTGTAAGGTAACATGAAGCCAGGGATTGCTTTGAAACTAAATATTGAGTCAATGGCCTGCCATAATTATTGTAATGATATTGATGAAGAATCTGTGTTTAATGTGGATCATGTGGTCATGTCTGGCCCAATTCGCCTAAGAAGCTCAGGATCGCCACAGAATGCGCAGATAAACATCTGGTGGATCAAAAGGGTGCAAAACGTAGTCCCAATACACCAATGAACCGACTCGAACAGCTTCATGTTGATAGAATATTGTAGAAGGAAACCAAACTTATTCCAGTTGTTGTGTAATTGTAAATGTTCAAATTTGAGCACTTTAAAGCTTCTCGTATGAGCTTCAAAGCTCAATCTTGACAGTGAAAACAGGAGTTGAGAAAATAATGTCACCATAAGGTCCATTTCGCAGCAGTTCTGTGTTATGCTTGTAATTGTCCTCTCTAAAGAGCAAAATGGAGGCTGTGTGACATTAATATGTTGCCACAAAACGTTGGGGTGGATGATTGGGGTGTACAAAGCGTATGACTACGACACTGGAGACTGTGGTTCTACCAACAGTCAACATTGGTTTCTTTTAACCGTGAGGGTGATCTTTTTCCTAACCTTAACCAAGCAGATTTTATTGCCTACACTCAACCAAACCTTTACCAAAGGAGTGGCATATCAGAAATCTCTCATATGAGTCATTTTGGAAGGGGTAAATCTTCTCAAATACGTCACATTCATATTCTCTAAGCCAAGCAGTCATGATTTCAATCAAGACAAACGTAGGACACATTTGGAAAAATGTAAAACATTCAGACATTGTGCCGAGCAGTATAAATCTGAATGAGGCCTTATGACTCATTACATATGACAATAAATATCATGTCCTAAAACCCTGCTGACAACCGCAGTCGTCTTCAGTCTGAAGACAGCGTATGATACGTATTAACAGACATCATGTTTTCCATATGCAGTGTTCAACTTGGTGATTCCACATCAAGCAAGCCTGTTTTTTGCACGGGACGTCATTATAGTACATAACAATGTAGTCATCTGGAGGAATGTTCATGATAGATTTAACAAAAGCACAACTGACATATCTTAACGGGCTGATTATCTCCCACATTAACCCTCCGTGTAACACTGAAACGTTTAAAAAAAGAAAGAAGGCATTCCTCTTTTGGGTGTACATCGGAAAGGGAATTCAACTTTTCCCCACTCCATTCTGTGGTTATTTATCACCCCTGACTGTCAGGCTCTGGCCCACAGGAAGTGAAGCGTAAGTGCAACAGGAAGAAGAGAAGGTGGACGGTCTGATCCCAAGCATGTAAATCAAGCTTCTTTTTTTTTTATGAGGCCGGCCACCCTGGAAGATGAAGTGCTCTTGTTGTGAGAGAAAACAGTGGAGCGGTACACATGTCATAACATTGACACCTAGGAGGGGGTCGGCTGGGATCCATCCTCAGGCCACGGCTCCCATGTGCCCTCTTGGCCTGAAACACCACCAACCCCCCAACCCCTGAAAACCCCTAAAAGTCATTCTTCTCTCCTCATACACTCTTACACCTCTCTTTTTCACTGTCCCTTGCCTCCCTGACTCCAGATCTGCCTCAATCGGTTACCTGCAACATCTTTAAGAGGAGTGCCCGGCTTCTGTCCACCAAAACACTTTCTCAAACAATAAACAGAGGGCCTAGGTGGTCCTGTCAGAGCTGCTGTCTTCATAGAATAACCAGCTACCACAAGAATCTCCTCCTCTGCACTCTGTGGATGGCCTGCACACTCGTACATGCACTCTCACCGTGCACTTGATTGTCAAAACCTCCTTAAAAGTGTTTGGCCACAAATGTCACAGCGCTAATGACTGCTAATTGGATTTAGTCCACACATCTGAGAACGATACATTTATCAAATGTCACCCAGTATTAATTGTTAGGCACATTGCCAGAGGTCAGCCCTGTCACCTAGAAATTATGTTAATATGCTACTAATTTGTTTTACTAGTTATGTTACGGCCTGGATTAACCCACTAGCCGGTCCCTGGGGCAAGAAGTGAGCACTGGGCCTCTATTGAGCCCCCTTTGTTTCTAAACTGAAATATGTGTCATGTAAGCATAATATCAACTGAAATATTAAAACAAGATTTTGACACAGGGTTCTTCTAGACAGAGCCTCAAGATTACAAACAAATGCAGGAATTGCCACGAGACCCTTATAATTTTCAGTTTATATTACTTAATTTCACAATTGCCACACTGTGTACCACAGGACTCTGGGGTTCCTGAGGGTCTGAGGCCCCGGGCTGGCTGTCCGTTTTCTGGTAGGTAGCCCAACTTTACTTCAAGGGCAATGTAACTGCTGCTTGGATAATATTAATATTAACAAAATGCTAACACAAAGGGTGTTTGGAGGTGGTGAGGGTGGATGGTTGGTGTTTTAAATGCAAGACTTTGACGCCGGACACTAGAGTTTGCATCCTGCCAAATTTAGGCTCCGAAAGCACTCTGGTTAAGTTTAGAAAAGATCAGGGTTTCGGTTAAATGTTAAAAGTAAACTCATCATGCTTCATGCTGCAAGTCTTTTACAAGACCATGATCTTTCCCTCATTTCAACCAAGTGCTTTGAGTTGCCTAAACACAACCATACATTTTAATCATGCTTTAGTTACTATGAGCAGATATTGGAGGGAAACTTTTTTTGTAAGATACATTAATTAACAATGTTCCCTCATTATGTTGATAGAAAATCAAGATAATCTGGGTGGCATTACCTTTCATTCAAAATGTTTTTGTTGCAAACTGGTTGCATATAAACATAATTTGTAGGAGACAGAGTTGCAGAGGTAAAAGTTAGAAAAAGTGTTATTTTTGGTATTTTGTTTTTTCCGCCACACACTCAGTTCCATACTGGTGTGCTGAATGACCTAATGGTCACGTCAATAACATGCGTGTGTGTCGGTGGGAACACCTTGGTGTTTGTGTGGAAACAGTTTGTCACATTTCATTAGTTCAAATTGACCACTTTGCAAGCTGCTTACCCAGGTTACATCTACTCTCAGCGTGGCTCTGAGACAAATATTACAGCGACACGTTATTAACCGACATTTTCACTGTACGTCGTGCGATCGGACATCTTTGTTTTCATCACCATTTGCTACGGAGCTGGTAAGATTTAGAGTTGTTGTGGCTGATCTAATTGCAAGAGCACCAGAAGTATTTTTGCAGGAAGCTCTGTGTTTACCTCGAGTGTGTGACAGGAGCCGAGGAGATGGCTGGCATAATGGGGTTTATTTACGTTCACACTCACTTACACTGCCCAGTGTCTGGCACTCTAACCAGGGGGACACATTCCTGCTGACAGACGTCATTGGTGCCGCTGCATTGGTGCCGCTGCACATAGAAACTGTGTTCACGAGCCGTGGGGTCAGTCAGAGGGATTATTCAAATTGAATGACCAGGTCTTGTGAGACTGCAGTTTAGATATGGCCATCACAATATTAACAACCTCGCTTCGAAAATATTTACCTCCTTTTTATGTAGGAGCAAGTTGCTTGGATTTCAGTCAGCACAGTATGTCACTTTACATTTAACCTCGTCATCTGCTACTTTATGCATCAGGTTATATTAAAATCAGGATCAAAGAAGCTGCAAATTAGAACTGAAAACATCAATGAGTTACATTTATACACAAAGAGAGAAATTAAATGTCAGAGTGAATATATTTGTTTGGTCAAAATTGAAAGAGGCTTGAAAACGGATCCTGCTGACCAAGACCAATGACCTCCTTAAATATTTTCTGCTCTGAATTTGTTTATAACATATTATTATTTTATTTTTATACAGGGTGTTATGTCTTAGTGACATGACAGTGAATCTTTTCCTAAATTCTTAATAAAAGGTAACCATTAGTTACAGCTCTAAAAATGACCCTACTAAATGTCATGACCGATGAATCGGCAGATTATTCTATTTTTTTCTGTATCTATAAAATGTCAAATTGCAAATTTACCAGATGTAAGTGACATCTTCATATTGTTTAGTTTGTCCGGGCAACTGTCATAGTTTTGTTTTGTTTTGTTTCATACAGGAGAAGCAGCAAATTCTCACATTTCTGCTTGAAAAGTGACTATGATTATCAATTTAAGTGCAGATTAAATTGACTTCAATTGACTAATTGATGAATAATTTCAGCTCTAGTGATTTTGTTGAATAAAGTTGAAAATATATTTCAAATTCAAAGTTGGAACGTGTAGAAGCTGGTATAAGTATAATAAAGAAGTAGTAACAACACAGACAAAAAAGGCTAAGGGTACAAAACATTTGCATATCACAACCATTCCGTTATTAGATTCAAGTACAGTTATAACGTTGAAATGAGCAAAACTAATACTTCAAAGCAGCTGTAAAATTAAAAACTATTTAGTGATATGAAATGACCAATTGATTAAATAATTACCATTTTATTTGTATGTCCAAGTGTTTATGTGTTGTCTAAGAATATTTAAAGACGTCACAGTAATTTGAAATAGACTTGCACAGACGAGCAGTATTTTAATTTGAAGCAACCAGTATATTTGGAGTCACTGTATATTTATGCTGGACTGTTTAGCTTGGCATCTCTCTGCTGATAATTTATGACACATCTGGTGTCAATCTGCCATCACCTTCCTCATAAAAGGTCCCCAAATCATGAATATATTCTTTAGATGGCAAGAAATGCTCGTTATGAGCCGAGGCTTGATTTGTGGAGTCTATCTTTTTCACAGTTGACTGGATATTTGGGTACGAATCAATGTGTCTCAGAGCAAGTAAGTGAATTTATATACTTGGGAGTGTCTCCATGGCCGGCTCAGTGGCCAAGTGTGGGACACATGCAGCACCATAACGGAAACCAGGGAAACGGCATTAATTGAGGAGGGGAAAAAAGGAAAAACATCACATGTGAACTTCTTCTCCTGCAGTAATTCAGCATCATGAAATTCTATACTTCCCCTTTCCATGCAAAAATATGTTGAGGCAAGTGCTAACCAACTCGGAGGCCACAAACCAGAAAATGAAATACTCATTCGACTGCGTTTTTGATCAACTTTAAGGCACGTTATTCTTCTTTGTGTTGCCAAAACACAAAAGTAATGGTATTTCAATGTCTTTAGCTCTTTGTTTTTTTCCTTACAGAAGACAAACAAATACCAAATTTACCGGATTTTTTTCACTGTTTTTCTCTCATTTCCAGTCACAACAACATTTTGAAAGCTCTTGGACAAACACTCTTCTGCATAGAATACAAACACAAAGAAAAGGAGTGATCAAGTGAAGTGTTTTTCTGCCAATATCTTGCTATGTTGCTCTGGCATGGTCTAAGCCGGACTATTATAACAACTTGTAGAAAGGTTTCAGTCAGAATATCCTCCATGGAAGCAAACGAGAGAGGAGGCTGGAAAGAGGGCCGGTCAGTGAATGTTTCATTATATCTAATGTTGCCTTCCCTGAAGCGCTCTCCAAAGTAAGCGAGCTGCGTGAGCCGTGGCTAGAAACGCTCAACCCCCTTGTGACCACTTGGAGCAAAGCAACTCTCCACTTTCTCAAAACGAGAGCCTCTGCATGGATTATGTGTTTGAACACAGTGGTGCTTTTTATTTAACTCGATTTTCTTGCTTGCATGTTTAAACGTGTAGAGGTTTCGCTCCCTGAGAAGGGGGCTTGACATGATTAGAACAGGGGCAATATTTTTGGGACGATAAACAGGCAAAGTGTAACAAATATTTTTATAAGGGACACTGCCATCAAAAACATATTTAAAGTGAATGTTTTTGAGATTAGTTGATAAGACTGTTAGGCTCTGGAGTGGCTCCTTTTCATTGAAGTAGTCACTCAAACTGCAATTAAAAAGTTATCTGCTCATGCGCAACATCTCATTAAATGTCAAGACAGAACTAGAATTAGTTTATATGGATGTGGAAAAAACATTTACATTATTGAATATTAAATACATGCAGCTAGTACCATGCAGTTGCACGCAGCATGCAGTTTAGAAATTAATAAAATCTCCCACAAAAAATGTGTTAAGACAGTTGTATTTTGTGTCACTGCTTACTGATCCTCCCTCCCAAAATCAAGACTAATCTTAATTGCCTCTATCATTTTACTAAATGGTTAATGACAGTGATTCAATACACACAGAGCTGTTTGAGTGTGTGCACCCTTAAACAGCTGTGTGTGTGTTGGGGTGCTCAGCCGGCTGCTGAGGTCTTTGCTTTGATTTCTCTGCTCCGGCATGTGCGAGGACTTAGCGGGCGAGCTCACAGACATCTGTTGAATATTAGGGGCAATAACAGCTGGGCGGACCTCAAACATGGTCATCCACTTCACCTCACCGTGTCTCTGAGGATAACCCCAGCTGCCTCACACTCCAGATGACAAGTGCCCGATCACCGGCCCGCTGAGTTTCGGGTCCTGCCGATGAGCCAAGCACCTTCGCTTCCAAACAATCCATTAGAAAGCCTCTCCTCTTTCTGTCTCTCTCTCTCTCTCTCTCTCTCACTTTCTCCTGCTGAGCATGGGAACAATGTGGGTGGTATAAAGTGATTTCACCGCGATAATATCCCACCGTGTTTGATTTCCCATAATGTGTTAGCTTGTTGTTGAAATAAATTTTGGCTCCATGGTGGTTGTCCGTCAACTGCCCTCCTGTGGCTTTTCTCCTCTGAAAGATCGAGAAAAAGGTCGGCCATACAGGCAGATGGTGAGGTCATGCTTTTAGAAATTCCAGTAGCGCAAATTCAACATATTGTTAAAACAACAACACATTATTTATCTTACAAATTAAAAGTTAAATTCATTGGCAATAAAAGGCACCTTTGCTCAGTTCAATACACTCACTTGTTATGGTGTGAGCATAGTTTATGGTGGCTAACGTTAGCAAACGTTAAGACACTGTAACTCTGTTTAACGGACATTACTGAGTCAGTATTATGACTCTTCTTCTACTGTTACACTACATTTAAATGACCAGTGTGTAGGACCTAGGGGGATCTATTGGCAGAAATGGAATATAATATTCATTCAAGTATGTTTGTATTAGTGTATAATCACCTGAAACTAAACATTGTTGTGTATTTGTTAGCTTAAAATGAGCCCTTCATACAGTATCTATGTAAGGAGCGGGTCCTCTTCCATGGAGCCCGCCATGTTGCACCGACATGTTCTACAGTAGCCCAGAACAGACAAATCAAACACTGGCTCTAGAGGCAGTTTGCACTTTCACATTACCTGAAGCCTCTGAAGCCTACTGTAGGTTCTACTATACGCTGGGAAAGGGAGGGGTGAGGGAAGGGGTAGGCTACCTCACCGCTAGACGCCACTTAATCCTTGTACACACTGGTCCTTTAAGTGTATCGTGGATCAATTTGGGGAAATTATTACCTTCACTATTTCATTTATTTAATACACTAATTTTGCCACGTTAGCTGTAATTGTTATGACCAGACTGATGGCTGAAGTTAGCAGACTTTAGATATTGTTGTGTAACTGATATTTCTGAGTCAGTTTGCTGTCTTTATTACTCTGTGTGCTCGTTTCACTCTGTTTTAGCATTTCCCATTGTCACTTGTGGTAGTGACAGTACCACAGTTACATAGTTAGCTATAAAGCTGCACTAGCAACAAAGCCCGGAAACTGTGTCGATCCATCTTTTTTGTCCACAAGTAAAATAAAGCTTTGCCAGTTGAACCAACTGTTTTAAGTTTAAACTAGTTATAATCAAGTTTTTACTAAGTGGAGACTCATAAATCACTACATTAAAAGTGTACATCAACTAGATTTGTTGTTGCTAAATATTTTAATATTAATTTACAATTACTTTTTTTTGGCAAGACATGGCCTGTGTAGCAGCTGAGTGGTTAGGCAGATGATTGAGGTTATGCATTGACCTTGAGTAGTTGGGGTTAGGATAGTCTATATCCCCGACATTCCACTTCCGGGATTGCGCTTGTTCTGCCGGAAATTCTGCAGGTTGGCACTCTTTTCGGATGACCGTTTTCGGATGTAAATTACCTTCAGCTTTCTTTGTGTTGTAATATTAAACTGGTCGATTTATGAGGACTATGGTAACTGCTCCTCAGATCTCTGCAGGGTAAATCCAGACAGCTAGCTAGACTATCTGTCAAATCTGAGTTTTCTGTTGCACGACTATAACAACCTTTGAACGTACACACGTACCACCAAAACAAGTTCCTTCCCGAGGCTATTTTGCAGTGGCACCATGGCTCCGCTCGGCACTTAGTACCGCCAAAGACGATTGTGATTGGTTTAAAGAAATGCCAATAAACCAGAGCACGTTTTTCACTCATCCTGGAATGCTGTGTGGAGTAGCCAGACCCTCCTCCTCAGCGCCGTGGAGGACGGTCTGGCAATGCGAGACTAGGGTTATTGGTCAGGGGGATAGGACCTGAACGCGGGAGCATGGACGCCAATCTGAATCCTAGATCTTGAAGGCTACTTGTCCAGAAAAGTAGTGGGATTTATAATGAATGCCTAAGTGCCAGGTGTAACTGTTACTTTAGCTAACTTAACTTACTAACAAAGCTAACGTTAGCTTGCTCTTATTATATTATCTTATATATTATTATCTTATTATATTAGCCTTTTAGGGTGAGCTGTTAAAGAGGTAATAGGATATTTGACATATCAGACTCAATTAAATGCTTTATACTGATGCAAATTAAGAACTTGGCTTGTTCACTTTTTTTCGTGAACATCTTTGTCACCCTGAACATCCCGCCGAACACCGTTCAAAAATCTGGCAGTTCAGTAAAGCATTGCTTGATACTGAATACCTGAGAAAAAAAAATGGAACGAATAGTCTAATATTCGTATTGAACAGCCATTTCCAATTTGAGTGTAAAAATTTTGAGTCGGGTACAGCTAGAATATTTACCAAAAAATGTGTAATATTTTTTGGATTGGATGATGATACTGATGTTTTCAAGCTACAAATGTTTACATTAAAGTCTTTAAAGACACTCCTTTAGTTTTAATGGTGCAACCACAAATTTGAAACTAGCTTGCAATTACTAAAAATGAATTACACACAAAGTTCATAATTGGTTTATGAATAGCTGGTGGAACCCAATCCTGACCTGTACAGTAAGTGTTCAAGGTAAAACTTTTCAAAAATGTTACCCAGTTACTATTTTTTTTAAACTGATAATAACTAAATCAATAAGCACATTCATGATTAAGTGCAGTCACTTGCTGGCCTACTGCTACACTTTGGCAAACATTTTAAGACGCTGCATTCTGGGTGTCGTTTTGGAGTCACATTTTATGACCTTGTGATTAGTGTTTTTATGGCGGTAGGGATGTCTGCAGATGGTCTATGTAAACTTGTCACACTGAGGGGCTCTTGTCGGGCAATGAAGGAGAGCTCTGTTAAACCCACAAGAATATAAACAGAGACGGAGTGCCCTCTTCTGGAGGCTTTTACATTTTACACTGTGGATGATTAGACACTACAGCAGCCAATGATCTTGTTCGGGAGGGGTTTTAATGAGTGTGACATTTTGAAATGTCCAAATTCCTGTGAGTGTGAATGTTACAGAAGCACATCAGTGTTTAAGATGTAAAAAGTATTGATTAAATGGGCGTTCACTTTCCTTAATTAATAAGGTAAAATAAGATAAGCCTTTTTAGGGGAAATTTGGTTGTTGCAGCAGCACAAGGATATAAATAAATACAAATAGAAAAAGCTAAAAATATATAGTAAGAGGTTTATAAAAACAGTAGAAATAGAAACTATACCGAGCATTTAAAGACAAAAATAAAAGTGACAGTGGTGTGATATAATTGATAGCAGCAGAGTCAGTAAGTTTATATGTCAATAGTGTATATATTATATGATTATTAATGTATAATATTATTAAATAATGATCCTTAGTGTTTGTCTGCAGTATTATGGAAATCTAATATAAAAATACATAGATATAATACAGTACTGTATACAATGTAAATAAACATTTAATATAATAAATATTATGGGAGCCAATTGGTTACATGCAATTAACTATAAACTGTGAGAAAATAGTAAAAAAAAATGCAAATCTTAATTTGCCAAAGCCCAAGCTAATATGTTAGAAATTACTTGTTTAGTTTGACCAACAATTCAAAACGTAAATATATTTGTTACCATAAAAGACAAACAAACCAGAAAAAAATACATTTGTGAAGCTGAAACCAGTGAAACCAGTGAACTTCTGGCATTTGTGCTTAAAAATGACTATTTATTATTATATGAAATAATTGTTTCAGCTCTAAATCTCTTCAACAGAAAGTGGTTACAATATTTCGGGTGAACTAACCCTTTAAAGTTAACTGCCGACATATTACCAATTTCTTTTGTCTGCATTTGACTTCAAAACCATATATATATATATATATATATATATATATATATATGGATAATTTGGCGTTGACAAGTTACTGAAACTGCAAATATGCCAGGTGCATCCTCTTTAACATGTAATCACTGAGTTAAAAAGTAAAGTAAGCCTCTAAGTGTGTGTTCCAAGATCTGATGACTAGTTTTAAACAACACTGCTGCCCAGGTGCCTGGTTTGAAAGAGGTCCTGTTGTCTTGGACATACTGATGACCCCTACATCCTGTTCAGTGTTTTACACATTATGCGTTAAGCATTTCACACATTCTTCAACCTCCAGGCTCTAGTTTCATTTCACACACTGTCTCTGTCTCTCACACATGTGCCAAAGCATTGTGATGGTGAGAAGGAGCAAATGAGCATCACTGTATCGGTTTTTAAGTCACTGTATTTTCTTTTGTTTTTTGAATTTTGAATTGCCCTTTGAAAGTATAATTACTTCATATCTGTGTTGAACGTGACACAGATCAAAAGGTTTGTATGCTGTACAGATTGTTAAGCTCCCTGTGATGTGTGTGTATGTGATATTGGGCTACTGTATATAAATAAATTTCACTTGACTGGTTTATTTTGTGCACTATTTGATTAAGACACAAAATGTAACATTTCTCATTTTCAAAGTTAATTTACAGTTAGTCACTGTCCTATGAAAACCTTTTATCTGCAATTGCCAACTTTTTAGAAGCTTACAAAAACATCTTTTTGAACATCCATTTTCAGCTAATGTATTGGGGTTTTACACGTTTTATTTTGGTTTAGAAATAGGACAGTTTTCTTAACCCATAAAGAAACACTTTCTAACTACAAGTCACTAAATCAAGAGATACATGGTTTTCACTGGACAGCAAAATGATTTTCTGTAGGTTAAGTGCGTCAATGTCTATTACAGTTAGCTGCATTCATTAATGTAATTTATTACATTTATTTCTATTCAAGTCTGTGACAATCAGCCTTGTTTTTAACAACTGTTGCCTCATTTTAGGAACACAGTCGTTATATGACTTCATAAAAGTGTTAAAGCAGTGATATGCTGAATCAAATTTCATTTCACAAATCATTACTCTCAGCTCCCACTGTTTCATTTGCAGCCTGAGAAAAACATGTCGATGAAGATGTAATGAAGTTTGAGAAACAGACGGGACATGTTAAATGGAAAATATGTAACAAGTAGCATGAAACTGCTCCATTGTGAGCTATATTGGGAGTGAAATACATTTCTGGATGGGGGTTTCTCTAAATGACGCACGCACACACAGAGGATTAATGGAACTTCAAACGTGTTTTTCTTTGTAATGCATCATTATGGAACAGTGAATCTGTCATCGAGGAGAATCGGTGCGCTTTGGTCACCGGGCTGGTCAGGCAATTATTACAGAAGTCATTTTACTGTGGGTGGAGGGACATATGGAGAGAAGATTGACCAAATAAAACTCAGGCAACAGGTGTCTTACTGCCGTTTTTTTTTACATTTACATGCACTGTTGGCATGTTGACATTTGTTTGGTTAATTTTGATGAACATTTTGGTTACTGTGATGAAAATAATAATGTATTAGATTTGTTTTAGCTTCATGTTTTATGCACCATAACTGCTACCCCTGAGATTTCAGTTCCACAATACCAAGGACTTTATAGAAACAATTCAACATTTTAGAAAATATGCTTATTAGCTATCTTGCTGATAGTTAGATGAGGAGATTGATACAACTCTCATGTCACAGTATATGAAGTTATGGTACAGCAAGCAGCCCGTTAGCTTAGCTCAGCATAAAGCCTGGAAACAGGAGCAAACCGTTAGTCTGGATCTGTCCAAAAGTAACAAAATCCATTCACCGGCACCCCTAAAGCTCCCTAATTAACATGTTATATCTTGTCTGTTTAATCTGTATAAAAAAAAAAAGAAAAAGTGATAGTTGCAGTTTTACAGATGTTATGTGTTGGACTATCACTTGTGATGGGACCAGTAACTTCCTAGAGCCTGCAATTTCACACTTTTACACTTAAACAAGATGCAGCATGTTCTGTAGTGAGCTTCTGGGGTGCTGGTGGGCGGAATTGTTCCCTTCGGACAGAGGTTAGGATTCCAGTTCACTGTAAAAATCAAGAAGTTGAGAGAAAAAAGAAATAAGGGCAACCAGCTGCAAAGTCTTTTTAAGATTACACAACTTTAGGGCCAGCTAGTTGTATCAACACTGTTTAAGAACGTATGCTGACTTATACTTAAGCAGACAAACTTCAAAAATTAAGTTAAGCTACAAATGTTAAGTTATATTTGTCAAGAGTTGTTAGACCTCAATTCCAGTTGTATTTATTTCAAGTAAAGAAGTTAGAGGTTTGATTCTCCCATGAGCCACACTATTTAATCCCTACAGTTCTTGCTGTACTGCTAACGGCTACAATGAAAAATGTATCAATGAAACAAGTGTGGTTGTGGTGCATTTCAAGCTATTTCCAGTCTTTAGGTTATGCTAAGCTAAGCTAACTGGCTGTAGCTTCATATTTAGCATACAGACGTCAGAGTAGTATTGATTTGGTCATCAAACTAAGCATATTTCCCAAAATGTCAAACTTTTCTGTTAAATTGTCAGGATATTACAATAGTTTGCATTTTGAGGATGAGGCAGCATCTTTTGATTTCTGCACAGATCCAGGCTTTTGCGCAACCACAGTGCACGCTAAAATGTTTCTGTATTTAGAGAAGGTCAGATTATTCGGAAATCTGTCCATGTGCTTCTGTTTTCTGTTCGTTTATTGAGCCACTGTGGGATTTTCCTGAACCCACCAGTACTCCACTTCTGCCCATTTTGGCCACATCTGAGCCCGGCACCCTCTGTTACCCACTAAGTGCTTAAAAGAAACCTGCTCTGCTTGTCCAGCAGCTTTCAGACTGCCAATCACAGCAGCAGCTCTTAATATGCCCAAACTAATTAATGACAGGATTCATTTCTCTTTTCCCCATTAAGGGCTTTGTTTCAAATGTCGGTGTCATGCCACACACTGCATATTTCACCTACGATCACTCTCTGTGGTAACCATCCTGTAAGAAAGACATCTTTAATTTGTTTGGATTCAGCTGAAAGGGAGGGATATTACATCTATATTTAACTCCGCGGTGCCTCCACTTGGACAAGACGCCGGAGTCTAGCTTATTTTTTCAGGTGCTTGTACTTTGGAGAACGGTGAGCCACAACCTTGGAGATTTCCACTCCGCAGAGCCGCTGCTCACTCTAGAGCACAGATTTCTGGGAAGGCAGTTTGTGTGTCGGCAGGGTTTTGGCAATGCATGGCGGATAATGATGCAACAATTAATCATGACATGGTCCGTTAATGTTAGAGGGCAGGAGAAAGTGCAGGACATGGACGATGGCAGTATTTATATGAACATGGACACATAGGGACTCCTAATTTACCGTGCCCCGTTAACACCTGTGAGGTCATCAAGTGGGGAGTTAATCATGTTGTGGATCTACTTTCTGTTCATGCAGGCAACCTGTCATTTACTCTTACTTTCATTCATTAATATTGACGTTTTACTCACACTTTTTTTTTGCTTCTACTACTACTACTACTTTGACAGGATGCCCGGCTCTTAATTGACAATCTGGCTGTTGCAGTGCCTGAGGCCTAAGATTTTTTATTGTCAAAGACTACTTCTGTTATTGTTGTGCACATGACAAATAAAGAACCTTGAACGCTATCTGTGACCATTGAATGACAGTAAATTACATTTACATTTAAATTACAAAATTATATCACATTTTTTGTCCTCACAACAGTCACAATTCTTCTGCAGACCACATACAGTTAAAGAAGATAATGACGCCATATGAACATACACAGACCACATATACTCTATAAATGTAAGCAAGCATGTAAGCAAAAAAAAGCTCTAGTAGTGGCTCCTATCGCGAGCACCCCACAATACAAACATTTTTGCTATTCATAAGCTACCAGAAGTTTGTAATGTAATATTTTGTTCCACGTGTGGCATCCGGCTACAGGAAATATATATGTATGTTATGAAAGGTTGAGCTTGTGAGTGATTACGTTTAGGCAACCAGTACCACTTGGTTAAATATTTTAAAAGTGTTGTCATGGTTAAAAGATGTGAATCCTGCTGTCTGGTGTTGAAGTCAATCACTTTGTACACCTATCTGTCTTACCCAACCTGGTTTTCACAAGAATTAGCAAAGAAGTTAGTGACTAAAATTATAAAAATATGATCAAGGTTGTTGAAATTGGAATTTTCCTTTGAAATATATACTAGAACCCATGTGCTTTCTGTAAATATGTTAAGGTCTAAATGTACTTTGAGTCTCTAACATCAAAGGCCTTGTGTTGTTTTAATGACTTGATAACGAGAGTCGTGTTTGTGCCCACATGATAAATAGAAGTCTAATATTCACTCTCATTTAGCTCTGTTTTGGTCTCAACCAACTCCTGAGGGAATTATCTGGCTGTTTAGCTGCTAAATGCTTCACTATATAAAAAGCAAAGTGTAAAGTTGTGCCTGGAAAGCTGAACAATGAGCTGAAACTCGTTAAGAAGCTCTGTAAAGCCGAGGGGAGATGCATATTCAGGTATTAATTCTTTGTAGGTTCATCACTACAAGCTACCCCTTTCACATTGTCACTTTTATCAATTGTCAATTTTAAAAATGTCAATTTAGAGCTGCTTTTTAAAAAGGTCAGAGAAGCAGCAACCAGTCAGTTCAATTCCTCCTGAATTAAAATATAAGTTGGGGTAACTCTTTGACTTTAAAACTGTCCGTAATCAATGTGCAAGAGGAGAACTCAACAAAATAAATATAACCATTATTAACTAATCAGTAAAACAACAATCAAAATAACAATAGATCATAGCCATACTTTCCTCCTGGCCGTCATTCCATCATCTGTGGTTTTCTGGTATAAAAACAAACGACACACCCTTCCAAACAAACAGCGCTGCCACTCGACTCTCCACTCCTGCACTTTGGTAAACATGTGGGCGCTCATAAAAGGTGCATGACAAGAGAAAAGCCAGACTAGCTTTCATTTCATGCTACTTGTTTGGTTTTACCTTCATGCTGTTTGAGTGAAAGACAGAAATATACAGAATATGATGTGATGAGGAAGGAAAGGACAGACAGTGATGTGTCAAATAGTGAATGCAGCAGACAGACGGACAGACATAAAGGTGAAATAGTGATTGAGGCAGAGAGAGAGAGAGAGAGAGAGAGAGAGAGAGAGAGAGAGAGAGAGAGAGAGAGACGAGCAGTGTGGCAGCATGTTTGTACAGCTGAACACAAGCTGAAGAAGCCCAGGCCCCTCTCTCACACTCCATTAGGCCCTAAGCTCCACGGAGTGCTGCACTCAACACATAAACAGCCTCCTGGAAAAGCTTCGGGATGTATGGGAGAAGCAGGGGGGACGCCAGGCTGGCCGGCAAGAAACAACAACTGCCTTTTCAGATCAGCACAATGCCTCCAAATTACAGAGAGAGAGAAAGAGATGGAGGCAGAGAGGCCTGCCAAGAGACTTCATTTGTCAAGTTTTCAAGTCTATATGCCTTGATTTCACACTTACAGCATGAATAGAACCAAAGACAAAGATTAGATAACAATCTTTAAGGAAACCTAGTTACTTAAGTAGATATTCCTCTAATCTTCTCTTAACCTCAACCCAATATTTCGCTGCATTTTGTGTATTTCCTAAATGTCAAATTTCCAAGATCCAACAAAAAGAACAATTTTTGACATGTTCCATTGAAATCCAGGATAAAGTTGAACAATATTTCCAAGGCCCTGCTCTTTTGCCATATGTCTAAGCTCAAGTAACTGTTTATGAATAACAGATAGTAGTAGTCTTCATTCCCAACTTTAAACTTTGTTTTCAGACTTGATACATCAATCCACTTGCAACGTTAAAAATATGCAAATAAATGTTCATTCATCTGCATACATATCTACAGATTGTACAGATGACGTGTTGAGACACACACACAAACACACACACACACACACACACACACACACTTTAAGCTTTAAGCACTCCAGGAAGCACACACACTTGACCTGAGTGGATACATACAGTGTATAAACACTACAGTGCACTTGTTGTATAAACAAGCACACTGTACATTAATGCACACTCACAAACATGCCTCCTGTTGCGCGCACGTGCACACACACACACACACACACACACACGATAGGGATCCTGTCAAAGTGGCAGGCCATATAAACAATGTGAGCTGATGTAAACAAGCATCATGTTGCACAAGATGTAGGCCGTTCGGGTTCACAGAGCTGTGAAGTTTCAAGTCCAACCTGGCAACACATTTCAGGTTTTCAACATTACGTCCAAGTCTCACTAGTAGAAAAGTTAAACACTGAATTAAAATCAATATGACGATCAGTATGATGCTTAACAAAAGTTTGTCTGATTTTGAGAAGGTCGCATTTTTTAAATGCAGGGACTGGAGCATTAGCAAAAGTCCACTGGAGGTTTTTCTCCTGTATAGAAAATATGAGGGATGTACTGTACTTTTTACCTAGCTAACATACGTTTTCTCTGCCTGTTTGACTGTTGAACACTGGTACAAATTCTCATGAGTCCAGAAAACAAAGTCCTTCTTTAAGCCTTTAGAATGATGATGTTTAGTGTTTGTTTTAAAATGGTTAAAAACAATATTATCTCTGACTGCACTTTTATTACTTTGTACCTAGATATCAAATCATTTCGCACTCAAAATCATTTTTGTCTTGGCTTTTGTTAAACAATAAATTATGTTTTTTTTTTTGTCAGCTGCAAAAGAGCACAAACTCAAACTGTATTTTTGGAAAATCAAAACCCCAAAACAACAAATCACAACAAAACAAACCTTGGGTATCATGCTTTCGACTGCATGACTGTGCAACAATAATGGAACTTGAACAAAATAAAAAGCAGTAACGACGTTCTAAATCAGAAAAAAAAAATCAGAGGGTCCACCAGATGATTGAAGTGATAAGAAAGAATAAAAATATTTCTGTTACAAAAACTATGAACATTATCCCTGATTTTCTTGTTGACTTTCCCTATTTCTTGTGATACTTGATAATACTTAGTAATACTGGATACTTTCACCTCTTCAGGCATCTTCAAATGAAACACTCTCCCTGCTCACAACTGTGAGCAATGTCCACATAACCTGTGATAAAGGGTCAGGGAGCTACAGTTTCAAGACAAAAAGACTTTTACCCTTTTTTAACTCTTTGCAAGTTGATATTAAAAGTACAGAAATGAATAGAAGCCTGGTAAGTAGAATAAACACATTCAAAGTCTTTGGAAAATGCTCAGCAATATAAAGTTTATATGATTTCTAATAAATGAGCTAAGACATGCAAAAACCCAGATGATCCCTTTTACTGTAAGTATAATATTTCATGATTAGTTGCATTAATTCTTGGCCCGGTTGTTACAGCTCAACCAACCGCCCCGCACCTCCACCCAGATGATCTCCCCTGCTTCTGGGTGAAGTGATGGGAGGGAGCAGATCCGTTTGGGCCGGTGCAGGGAGAGACTAAACACTCGCAGAGGGGAATTTCATTGTTTTGGAGATCTTCAGGAAGGTTTTTATGTACTCAGCTGCTCTCTGGCTGCGGCGCAGCTTCAGTGCTGGATCCCAGTTGCACGCCAGTTACGGCTTTACTGCACGATCAGATCTACGCCACACACGCGGAAATAGAACGACTGAGATTTTTATGGATGTCAATCAGTCTTACTCTATTACACTAAGTTTCTTATGACCTTTTTTTCCTTTCTTTGTGATCATTCTAGGTGTATTATTGTATATTTCATCCTGTTTTGTTGTTTTGTCTCACCTTATGAGTAGTAGTTTGATGTTAAGTGATTAGTAGTGACGGCTTACCATGAAATTTTGTACTGATATTTTTGGCCTTCAGAGAATTAATCCTCATAACTTTGGCGATCCTCCTGACTTTTTCTAAAGCGCCACCATGATATCACATTTGTGGCTGTGAGTGAAATGTCTCAACAACTCTTGGATGAAATTGCCAAGACATTTAGTGCATGCTTTAGTGATTCCTTAACTTTTCATCATTTTGTCCAACTCATGCAGTGCACAGTGGTGCTGTCTCGTCATTATCATTAAGACATTTAACACTACAGCAGAGGTCTTCATTTTCAAACAGGCTTAGTGGATTGCAATTATAAAGTAACAGTAAAGTATGGATTTAATTAACGGAGGTATTTTGCCGACAGTAACGTTATTAGTGTTATATGCTAACACACAACCAAACCCAGGGTGAGTCATCAGAAGGAAAATTGTGATCTGCGTCTTTTTTCCCATTTTCTGACACAGTTTGGACCAAACAAAGTGATAAATAAAAAAACAAAAAAAAACAACGAATCAGCAGATGAATCGGTTAATGGAAATAGTTATAGTCAAACAAACTGAACTGAAAATATAACCCCCTTGGCAGTGGTAAATGGTAATGAATTCAGTTTGAAACAAAGGGCTTTTGTCAGTGCCTTAACTGCTATTAACTGTTAGCCGAGTTTCTTTTCCATATGACCAAGGGATATCAAGATACCTACAAAAGCAGTGCAGGAGTAATCAGGAGGAACAGGGTGAAAATGGTCAGTTGTTAAATATCATAAACAGACCAAGTGCTTCTTTTATCACACTGGGTATCATATTTTAAAGCATTCCATTAGGAGCTGGCACCCTCTCAATCTTTACACACACACATCTGCTAAAAAACACCTATCACGGTGGCGGCGTTCTGGATAAGGGACCCGTATTAACGCACCCAAAAAAATGGCTGGTTTGTCATGGGTGTACGTGCAGGCAGAGTCAGTTTTATTTTGCTGTTTCGAGTCAAACAACGCCTTCTTCAAACCTTTCTCATACTGGAGCTGGTTTGATAAATGTTGACCTTTTGGCACAGCAAACACATACTAACACTACACTGTTCTAAATGTGTGCTTAGCATGTGCGGTATGTGTTCAGAAGCTCCTCCACTTATAAACATATAAAGACACCTGAAACACACCTGCATGTGTTTTAGCCAATAAATCTATGAAATCCAACACAAAGAGATGTTTCCACTTCAGACATCAGGTGTCCTGATTGAAGCTATATGATGAAGACGTCAGTGACCCAGCCGCTGACCCCCCCTCCCCCCTTCCTCTCCTGCTCAGGACGCCTTCATAACTTGAGTCCGGCACTTCCAACACCAGAGCCAGACATGTGATGTGCTGCAGCACTGTGACGAGGAGAGCGTCACTCAAGTGTGAAGGCCAAAGAGATGACTGTTTTCCAGCGGCGTTGGTGGAGTTTCTTAGACGCTGCAGCAAGGACCACACAGAAGAAATGGCTCCACTCCACTGGCTGACTGATGATTAAGCGAGACGTAGTGTATTTTCATATGGCTCCATAAAAGACACAAGCTGGGAGAGCCGTAAAAGACGGTACAGAAAGACAATCGGCTGGAAATAAATAAAGCAGATTGGGAAAAGAGGGGCGAACACTTTGCTTCTCACCAATAAAATCCCCAAACTGGCCACTGTCTGCATTTTTCTTTCCACGCTTATTTGTTCAAATGTCTAAGCTTGTTCCGTCATCCTTTGTGGACTGAAAATCAGTGTTTTTATTTAAGTAACGTTAGCTAGAATGTGACAAACAAATCATTGACTTTGCAGTATTTGCCTGTGACTGAAATCAATGCGTAAAAAGGTAAAATAAGGAAAAAATAAAGTATTATGTTTAAAGGATTATGAGCTTTCCTTTACATATTCCAGCGATAATAAAGTGTTGTGCGATATAATGCGCCCCTATGAGCCAGCTCCTTCCAGTTCTTCTTCAGATTAATGGGCCGTGTTGGGAAAAGTGTGCAGCGAGGCATAGAGCATAAATAAGGTCTTTAAGTAGGCAGCTATGGCGGCTGTGGGCTCAGTGGACGGCTCTGTCTGCACACAGACAAAGACCAAGCTGTGATTTACTGGTCCTACATTACAGCTCGGCTCATACAGATAAAAGGGAGACACGAAGAATGTGGTCCGTGACTGCATGCGATCTTACAAAGTTACATAAACCCCAGAGCGGTGTCAATGGAAAAGTTTCACCTCAAAGTCACTTGAGTACTTGGAGAAGTTTTGATGCTCGCCCAGACAGTGTTTTCTTTTTTGTTTTCTGAAGCTCACAACTAGAAACAAGGTCATGAATCCTGCAAAGTAGCTGTTTTGTTGGTTGGATGATGTAGACTGTCTGGGTCAAAGTTTGGCCTCAGATGTAACCCAATCTTAACCCGTATTTTTACTTTCAATTTCAGTGCAGCTGTGCAACTTTAACCAGCTGTAACGTTAAAAACAGACACACAACTCTTCCTTATACAACATACATTAACTCCCCTGCAACACCAACTTACAGTACCAACCGCTAAGGTACACACAATGCCTTGATATTATTATCAATTTATTACATTGCATGTCATTTAGCTGACGCTTTTATCCAAAGCAACTTACAATTGTTATATATGTCAGAGGTTGCACGCCTCTGGCGTTGATGTATCGCAGTGGGAATTGAACCCAGATCTCCCACACCAAAGGCATGTGTCATATCCACTGCACCATCACCACCCAATTTATCATTTTGGGTTATTGGTATAATATGGTTCTTTTGGGACTTGGAAAAGGTACGATATAAAAAGGTCTTTGGATGGCTGGCCTTAAAATAACTTTTTTTCCAAATTAAAATGTTGAAATTAATCAGTTTCGCTCCTCCTCTCTCCTGAGATGTTTTTGCAAAGAACTTTCGTGATGCAACCATGTCTCCTAGATATAATACTGTACAACTAATTTGCTATGGCATATACAGTACGTTTTGAAGGATGCATAATGCCACCTGGATTATGTTTTATTGAATGTCCACACTGAAATCACTGAAATCAGTAAAACGTTCAAGTAGTATTCTAACTTATTGTGTTTTTTTGTCTTTGTTGTGTCACAATACTTCACAATACTGAGTTTAAATGACTAATATTAATTTATAAAGCAAAGGTCAAAATACATTTCTGATGCTACATTATGAACCATCGTACAAACATTTCAGATCACCTGGGACAGATTTGCTAGTCTCCCAGGGTCAAAACTAAACCGATATTCTTTTTTTTTTTATGCACCAGATAACTACATAAGGGCCAATCCTACTCTCATTCTTTATTATGTTTTCATTCATATGTTGCACGACCCTTTTATCTTGTTCTACTAATTCCATTTTTATGTCGTTTTATATCACCGTGTGTTTCTTTTATATCTTGTTTTATTGCCTTGTAAAACTTACAATGTAAAACACTTTTAATTGCCTTGTTGTTGAAAGGTGTTGCACAAATAAACCTGCCTTGCCTCACTGTGCAATAGATGTTGAATGGTTTGTGTCTGCCATGTTGTCTAAAGTATACAATTTACAATATGTAGACCCCAGAAGGAGTAGATATTATCATAACAGCTAATGAGGATCTAAATAAACTTAAAAACAATGAGGGTGCGTTTGTCATCTCATTTTTGACAATGGTCATATCATGACCCGGAAAGTTATTAAAAAGCAAGAAGTATTAACAGTGGCAGATAAGAAGTAGATCATTGCCCAATATTTAAAATATATAACTTGCAAAGTTAGGAACATTTTATTTAATATGTAGATGTTTGTCTGATGTATAAGATTATACATGGCTTTGACTTTGACTTTTATGTTTGTCAACATAAGAACAAACTGCACATCAGTTCACAAGAGGTGCAGCAAGGGAGAATTACAATATCCCACTGAGGAAAACGTGCTTCTGGGGCCCGTTTCACAAAACCAAGATAAGGGATTAAGCCGGGATTTCCCCGTTATCCTGGATGAATTTAGCCTCGACTCAGTTTCACGAAAGCGGAGGTACATAAATCACCATGGAGATTTATTCTGTGCAGCTAGCCTGCTCCCGACCAGGCTAACAGCCAGGCTAACAGCTAGCCTGCTCCCGACCAGGCTAACAGCCCGGATTTATTTAATCCTGGAGCCTTTTCTGATCACCCAGCAGTGGTTTTACCCTATTGTTATCAGCCTGGATTAAAATACAACAGGTGCATATTGCTGTTCATTTAAGTACTGTTATTAGCCTATTTAAAGTTGTGACCATTATTTTTTTTAGTAATTATTCATGTGACAGTCATTGTTAGTTATATTGCTGTATGAACACTGCTGTTCATATTGTTGTTAGAAGTTTGATGAATATATTAAGACAGTTGTTGAGAGAAGTAGAAAAGGCTGATCAAATTTCAAATGTGTTTCAAATGAAGTCTGTTACTAATGGCAACACATACAATGCTGTACATTTCTATAGTTGACCAATGCACCTTGAATTATTTTAGTCGATTAATTTTTTTTTAATTCTTCAACAATAAGGATCATGTTTGTTCAGCTTCCATGTACATTGTATTTGGCATTCTTAGCACACAATTTGTGTTGTCCAGTAAACTGGGACTATAATTTGGGAGGCTTGTACAATTTAAAGAACATATCCTAATTGTACAATCCTCCCAAATTATAGTCTTAGTTTACTGGACCAGTAACTATCTAGTGATGTAGGCTACTGTACATTCATGTAACAACAGGGAGAGGACACCTCAATGGTTTTTGACCTTATATTTTGCTGGGGGGGGAAATAACTGATGAATATACTCTGTTCCATTCATGTCTATATCCATATATACAAGGGAGCAAGGCATATAATATGTAGAGAAGGAAACTCGTCCTCTATAAAAAAAAATAAAAGAAACGCGTGGCACATAATAGGCTAGCGGACAGACTGAAATATACATTTATGAACTACTGCTCTTAACTGAAACCATTCAGTGAGTCACTTGTCATTTGCAAAAACGAACAGTTGTACACTTTGCATTAAAAGCGTGCAGTAGAAGTTAATATGACTTAGGTCATTTATATTTTAGCCCATGAGAGAGAGGGAGGAACAGAGTGAAAGAGATATTTACGCATCATATTCAAGCGTTGTAGAAAATTGATCTTCATGGTAAATTTCCTGAGTAACATTATCTTCTGCTTACTTTTAAGGCAAAGAGTACAACTGTTAATTTGTGCAAATGATTAGTAGCCTAATCCTTGAATGGAATGATTGACGGTTTCAATTCAGAGCAGTGGTCAGTTAATGTATATATTTAGGCTACTTACGCGGCCGGTCCGTGATCGTCTGCTACGCTTTCTCTTGCTGTTTCATTACAGCGGCTGTTTCTTTTATTTTTATACAAATAAAGTGTTTCACGTCACCATACTTCCACAAGAAGCTGCTGCTCACTCTGTATAAAGTATGTACAATGCGTATTCTCCATTTTGGCATCAGTAAATCTGTGATCGACCTCGCGGTCTTTTAAGGAAAGCCGTGGACGCGCATCTATCTGAATTACTTCAGCCTGGCTCAACCTAGTCGCTCCTCCTCAGCCTGGCTTGGCCTTCGTGAAATAAACCAAGCCAGGATGCACAGATTAGACTAGGTCAAGCCTCACTTTATCAGTTATCTTGGATTTATATATTCTGCTTTTGTAAAACAGGCCCCCGGTCTGTTAAAGCTGTAGAAGTTTATCCCAGCTATTAACTATTAGATGAGTGGACACATACTGTTTATTTAGAGCTCATTTAAAGAAATGGATCATTAGCACTCACCTCTGTCAGCTGTCACCAATCGCTATCTTGACATCGCCAGTGTGTCCTCATGTACCTGCATGCATGTATTGTATTGTGCCAGAGTGATTTATGCATTTCTTTACACTGTATGTCCTTGTTTTAAGCACAATGTTGTCTTATTTAGTCCATTTTTCTGTTTTATTGCTTTGTATGTCTTGTATTATGGGCCTATGTAGCATGTTTTAAACAGCACCTGACAATACAGTATAGTGTTGTCCAGTATGATGATGATGTTTTTACAAACATTGATATTCTCTTTTCTTTTTTATTATTGCTCTGCATGCTTATAAACAATTTTTTAATAGGGACTTTGTAACATCTGTCCAGGGACTACAAATGAATCTTTGGCTAGCCTCTTGGCTAACTCAGGCGCATTTATAGCAATGTATTAATGTGCACCGTCCCTGTTAAATACACCAATAAATAAAGTGAATGCGGGAACCCTGAGAAAATGTTTTAATTGTAGCATATCTTAACTGTGTCAATAGAGGCAACACCAGCTGCAAGAACGCTATAGGGGTAGAATGAGTTGTCACTCATCTTGGATTCCAGGAAAAAAACGCCTGGTGATGATCGGACACAAACAAACACACACAAGTGTTTCAGATTCCTTGAGGAGGTGGTGGAGCACCGAACAGTCGAGTTAATTTAGCATTAAGAGCATTTCAAGTAACCTGAAACAGTGAGAGCAGATGTTCACAGCCTCAACAGCTGGGTCCTGAATACTGCAGAGACGTTAAGAGGTGGAGGGGTGACCATATTGTAACATACCACAGTGGACAGGAGTCAGTGCACTTGATCCATGAATTTAAGAGCTGAACAGTGAATACCACCCACTGAATACCACACACAGCTGTGGTGCTGCTGGGGAAGGCTGACGCACCAACATGCCTTCACCAGCATAGTGATAACAGATGGAGATACGGGACTCGGAGCGCCTAATCCAGAGGTGTTAGGTGTTGGTGCTGAAGTTGTGTAACCCGTCACACAGAAGAAGAGTGGAGATGTTAAGTGGTCTTATCCCCTCTTCATATGGTAAATATATTAGAGCACAGATACGACGCTGGTTTCAACACATACAGTAGATATGTGCACAATCATTATCAGCACTGTGTGATGGCGTGAAAACAGCCAGTTTGAGTATAAGAGGATTAAAATGAAACTGTACTGTCTATCTACTTTTCATTTACAAAAGGAACAGTTCAACATTATGCAATAAACACATACTTGCTTTCTTGCAGAGAGTTAGAGGACCAAATCGATACAACGCTCATGTCTGTGAGGTAAATATGAAACTACCATCAGCAGCTGGTTAGCTTAGCTTAGCATAAAAAAGGAAGTCGCTGCTTTAAAACAAGAATTGGTACTGCACATAACCTCCTGTAAAATCCCAACTTGTTTGTTTTACACTTTGCTTTTGGTACGAATAAAACACAAGATATGTTAAATTAGTGTGCTTCAGAGGTGCAGGTAGGTGGATTTTGTTACCTTTGGACCAAGCCAGGCTAGCTGTTTCCCCCTGTTTCCTGTCTTTGTACTAAGCTAATTGGCTGCTAGCTGTAGCCTCATATTTACCGTACAGACACAAAAGTGATATCGATCTTCTCATCCAACTCTCAGCAAGAAAAGCACATTTCCTAAAATGTCAAACCATTCCTTTAAAAATTAAAGACTATTTCCATGCTTTTACTAAAGTTGACTTTTGAATAATGCACCAAAACCTTCTCCAGAGTGACATCATATTACAGGGTATATCCGCTTCTATGTAAGTAAAACATTGCTGTAATTCTTGGCAGTAAAAACGCCACGAATTAACCTGCTCTCCCACTCCGATTCCATATTGAGCAATGCCGAAGAGCCAGTCATCAGCACCACAGAAGCAGAGATCTACCAACTGAAGGCTGAGGCCTTGATTTAGTAATCAACTGAAATAACAATGGTAGCCAAACAGATCTGTGTGTTGATCTTTGTGTCACTTTAGCGAGCGCCATTAGAAACGAATATGGTAATGAATGTTGTTAAACTTCACTGTGATCGGTTGCAGATCAACTCTGCTGTTACAAATGACCTCACTTTTTCGAGGGGCAAATATTATCTTTTCAGAGTGGAATGCTTACGGCGTAACAGCTGAGGAGAGCCTCTCCTGCTAACAAGGTTTTCTTTTCAAAAGTCTTTGTTAGAGAAAGTTGAGGTGAATGCTGAATGATTTTTGTGCTGAAACGGAATATTTTTGTAGATATGAGACATGAGATATGAGATGAATGTACCGAAAAGTTTGAAAGCTGCTGTTCAGTTAAAATCAGACATGGTGAAGGACTCGACTTTTGGTAAATATAAGATACAGAAGATGAAGACGCTCAAGCTCTGCTGAAGGAGACAGCCTTAAAAAATTCCCTTTGCCTTTGTTTTTTATCATCTTATTACAGTTACTCAACATTATCTTCTCCTATAATAAAATACATAAATCCAAAAATGACTATAAAAGAAAATAACATCCTTCTCTTATTGTTTCTAAATGTAGCACTTCAGTAGTTCAGCATACTGTATTTGATGAAGTTGATGTACTAACATGGATTTTTGGGTTGTACCCACATGGTTGAATGCACTTAGCCACTCTGGATAAAATTGTCAGCTAAATAAAAGTAATGTAATAATGTAATGCCATTTACATGTATTCTCCAGCTGGTATCTGATGATGAAAAACTATATACTACTACTACAACAACAACAACATCTTAAAATGAATATGAAATATTTAAATAATGAAAGTTCATGCAGAAAGATTTACTTAAAGATCAAGATTTAACATTATTGAAAATAAGCTGCACACCATTTAAGTAAACAAAGAAAACTCACAAGTGTCTAAACACTATTGATATCTGTTAAAGACTGACAGAAGATACACCTTTATAAAGTACAATAGTTTATACAATTTCATATGCTGAAAGCTAGTAAAACATTTGGACAGAGGTGGAAGAAGTATTCAGATACCTAACTTTAATAAAAGTAACTATACCACTATACAAGTGCTTCATTACAAGTAAAAGCCCGGTATTTTACATTTTTATCTTAAACTAAATAAAACAATCTTACGCTCTTGCATTTGAAGAAGATAAAACACATTCCTCTGTATTCAATCTTTCAACAATGTCACTGTTGACTGACTGAATAGTCCACATTACAGAGAGCAGAGCTAGACTTGCTCTTTAAATGATCTTTTATGCCATACACGAGAAGAAGCACTAGATGAATATACAAAAGATACATTATACAAGGCACACAAAAACAGACGTGAAGCTTGTCTTATGTATTCAGACATTTACTGTATATGATGCAATTACTGGGCTGGAACACTTTCAACTGCCTTCAAGTTTTTTTTATGTCTGGGCCTCTTTGGGAGCCTTATTATCCCATCTGATGTGGATTATGTAATTTTACATAATATTAACTTGACAAATATTAGCGGGTTAAAATAGCCGGGAACTTTTATTACTTAAATTTAAGAAAAATTGTGCAAGTTGGAATGTCCTTAACGGTTTACTCCCTAATTGGGTTTTTATAATTGCATAAAGTACAGCACTGTGGCCTCCCTGCTGTTCATTGCTGGTTGTTTTTATTTGTAATTTAGTTCTCTAGATTCAAAGAAATACACTATAGAGTTATGTAAGCTGTAAAAGAACATGAACAAGAAACATTTGCTGTTAGGGATTCATTTTAAAAAGATATGTTGCAATATGAGACTATTAGGTTCAAAGCACATACAGTATGTTATACCTAAACCCATAGGGAGGTTGTGCTTTATTCTTGTGGGCAATGTACCTGAAATATGTAATGTAGCCTCAAGAGGGGGCCACAGTACTCAGATTAGTTATCATATGAAACACAAATGCCATTCAAATAAACAGAACAAACAAAAGAAAACTCAAGCTCAAGTACCAATTGTCCTGATTTGAGAGTGTGTTTTGTGTTGTGTTGTTCATGTTATGTCATTTTTTACTTAACATTCATTAAAAAAAAGACTATGTAGAACAAAGACAAACACATGACTGCATCAGTTTGATGATTTAACAAACAATGTCAGTTAGACTCAATACAATAATTTAGAAGGAGGGTACTTTTCCCGACAGTAGAGGGAGACATCAGCTGACAGCTGATTCAGACTGAGAGCTGAGAGCAGAATATTAAGTCAAACATTAAAACTGAAAAGCTAATCGTTTAGCAGAAAGAGATCAAAGTGTCAATGTGGAACTAATGTCTTATTGTGTAAGTTGATTGCCTGTCTATGGTTATACTGTATCATGTTTATTATTGATCACAGGTCTCTCTTGAAAAAGAGATCTCAATGATACAACTTGTTTCAACCACCTTAACAATTCATTACAACTCAATGCATCAACCTGAATCTCCTCCTGCAACTACAAACAGTAGTACTACTTTTGTTCTGTACTACCAGCACTACATTCTTACCACCATTAAGACAACTCCTACTACCACTAAAAGTATATATTGAGCTGCTACTGAACAGCAATCCCCACTACTACTACTGCTGGGACTTCTACAACAACTAATACTACTAGTAGTTGCTAGTACACCTATTGCCGTTACTGCTACAACTGCTGTACTTAAATTATGTCTATTTCCACTTAACGTAGCTAGATTTAAAGATTGAAGATTTCTTAACTTTCTTGTTTTATAGTAACATAACTAACTAGCACTACTGCTATCACAGCTGTTACAAATACTTGTACTACTGCTGTACTATCATTTATTACAGTACTGCTACCAACAACAATGCTAAGACTACTACTACTACAGTTATCAATTCAACTACTACTTTGAAAGGAATTTATTACAATATAAAAAGGTTCAATTTATTCATAAAATCATGTACAACTATGTGAAATTACAACTCCCTAAACGATTTAACTAATGCCAATTACAGATCATAAGATGTAAATAATTATAAATTAAAACTATAGATACCTATATTCTTTCCACAATATGAACTCCTTATAAACTGGACAGCTTTTACATAGGAGTCTGGACAGTAATAGTGATTTAAATAATACAATTCTTTTAGCTCAGTAAAGAAAGAACCGGCTAGATAATCAGAAAATAGAGATAAGAGAGGGAGAGTGTTTGAAAAGACAATTAAATCCGACTCATGAGATGTGTTGCATGCCATCTCCGTCACTTCCCCTTCACTCTGCTCTGTACCATTTTTATTATTATCCAATCACACAGAAACACTAGAACAAAAAACTAAAAAAAAACTAAATTTGCTGCAAGGATTGATATCAAAGTCTACAGAAACCCTTGCTTTGTACACACAGACAGACAGAGGTCCCGGTTCTGCATACAAATAGATCTGATCCAGACATGAGTGATCAGATAAATGAGTGATCTGCAGATAGACCAAGAGTTTAAGAACTAACCCTAAATGAGGAGGTTTTAAAGCTCTCACCACAGGATGCCTCGGGCAAAGATTTGCCTGAAGTAGAGAGAGAAGCAGAGGGAAGTGCAACAGAAATGTAACAGACTGTGGAATCTAATATGGAGTTTTTTTTTTTTTTTGATTTAAATCAATTTAACTGATAGAATCCCTACACATAATACATTATTGTATATCTTAATCTTTGCCTTTCATTATTACTCATGGCGGTTAGCATTTATTAGCAGTAAAAAAAAACTAATATTGTGAAATTATAAATAATGCACTATAATGTAGTTGTAAGCACTTGTTAAAGGAATAGTTTGACATTTGGGCTAGATGCTTATCCATTTTCTTTCTAGGAGTTAGATGAGAAGATTGACTCATATCTGAAGCTACAGCCAGGAGACACTTAGCTTAGCACAAAGACTGGAAACCAGACCGCTAGCCTGGCTCTGTCCAAAAGCATCAAAATCCACATACCAGCACCTTTAAAGATCACTAATCAACACCTTAGATCTCGTTTGCTTCACCTGTAAAAAAAAAAATCCAAGTGTAAAAACAAATATTTGCAGATTTACCCGGGGGTTATGCAACGGACTATTTCTTAGCCGGGACCAGTTGCTAGGCAACAGCAGATACAGAAGACCTTTGTAAATGGAAAGTTGTCATTTCACACTTTGGTTTTGTATGGATTAGTAACACGATATGTGTTAATTTGTGATGTCAAAGAGGTGCTGGTATTTGGATTTTGTTTCCCTTCGATAGAGCCAGGCTAGCTGTTTCCAGTCTTTGTGCTAAGCTAAGCTGACTAGCTGCCAGGGCCGTAGTCAAGTCCACCTTTGTCGATTCCAAGACAAGTCCAAGACCAGGACTAGTCGAGACCGAGTCAAGACAGAGTCCAAAGAGGTTCAAGTCCAAGTCAAGACCAAGTCCAAATGAGAGACAGTCAATACTGAGACAGAAAAAAAAGAATCCTCTTCAAGACCACTCACTTACCTGTTCATAACTTATGTGATGTCAGAGACGGTATATCTTCTACTTTAAGATGATAATTTTGCTTTATTATCTGTAATAATCAAAAAGCAAGTGTAACAACTATAGGACTAAGAGTAACAGACTCTAGGATCAAATTAGGCCATATTATATCTGTTTTCTGAACAAGCGTGCTTCATCAATGGTCATGTTTTAAAGGAGGAAGTTACTTTAGAACAAAAGTATATAGTGCTGGACTCGGTTGAGACCAACTAGAATATTTGGCGAGTCCAATGCCCGAGTCAGAGACAAGTCTGAGTCCAAATACAGACGAGTCCAAGACAACAGAAAAGCGACTTGAGTCCGAGTCCAGACTCAAGTACCTCAGCCCTGCTATCTGCTTCATATTTAGTGTACAGAGACAAGAGTGGTATCCATGTTCTCAAATGTGAAACTATTTCTTTAAGTATTCATTACTGTATTTGTCAGTAATTATACTGTTGCTCCTCCTCTGAATCCTTTTGTATCCTTTACTGGTATACAAACAGATAATGAATGACTATAAAATGGCTGTAATCATGTAGTAATCAGTAAAAAAGTAAACTAATAAAAAATTTTCTAAAATTAAACAATAAATATAATGTTAATAAACATTTATAAATCCTTCACAGGTGTGTTTAAATGTGTGTTGTAAATTCATTGCGATATGTTTGGCGTTGGAAATAGATTGACAAAAAAAGTAATTTGTCTAGGGAACATTAGCTTTAGCTTCTTAAATGTGAGGATTTGCTACTTTTCTCTATTTGATATCATCAAACTGAATATCATTTCTCACTGTTTAACATTATATAGACCAAACAATAGCCTAAAAATCTAGACACACCCTAGCGGCAGCAAATGTAATTTGCAGCCAAGGGAGTCCAGCAACTCTCCGTTGGCTTGCAAGCTGGAAAAACCAAACTCTGGCCGGGCCAATCACATTGTTTATAGAGTTGGTGGGCGAGCTTATGGCTGCTGCTGCCGGCGAACAGCGGTCTTTCGAATCAACTTTAGTCACGACTCTGGAAGACTTGGAGTTAAGCTTTTCTTTGAGAAAAGAACAAAGAACGGCACTGAAGTCATTCTTAAAAAAGGAAGACGTGTTCGGAGTTTTGTCGACTGGATACGGAAAAAGTTTAATCTATCAACTAGCTCTGCTACCTTCTTCGTTGCTCTGGTTGGTTGTAGCGCTATCCTATTGCGTACAGAGAGAATTTGAAAGACAAACCTAATGACTTTTATGAGTTGTTGTGGTCTAAGTGACTCGTCTCAGTGTCTTTTAGTGTGAAGAGATGATAAACATGAAGAGGCACATTGGACCAGACTTTCTTTGAAACCAAAAAACTTCTTTAGAAGTCTCAAAAACCCTCTTAATGGTACAAAACGGACAGAAATAATATCTGTTATATATGTCTGTTATTCGAAAAAAAACAGTTTTAAGCTACATTTGAGAGACTACAGTAAAATAATTTGCCTCTCTGAGTACTTACTGACGTATAGCTGCTTACTTTTATGTCCTATCAAATAAAAAGAGTAGTGTATAGGACTACAAATTAGGCTGGACACACCGTTTTCATTCATTTCAAAGGTTATGACTACAATTATTTTCTGGTGAGCAGAAGCATGCCAAAAAAGGCTTTTAAGCCGTCTGTAAAAAAGCAAATTTCGTATTCATATTTAATGATATGAATTTTACAGTCTCATCTTCTGTAAAGACATTAGTTCTAACATGCAGCTCCAGTGTTTGGACTATTGCTACATTTACACGTGGCCGGCTATTTTCATAAACGGACATTCCAACCTCTACATTTTCAAAAATAACATCGTGCATAACTGTCAGTTTTCAGAAAAGTGTTCGTTTACATGTACTCGTGTATCTATGCCATCAAGAGCATGCCAAACCTGTAGGTGACAGTGTAACAAGAAGCTCAAGCCCACGTTAGCCAATCAGAATCCAGAAAATAGCAACAACAGCAACAAATCACTTCCTCTTTCTCTGTCTCGGCTGCCTAAATCTCCGTTTGTCTCAGCTTACATGCAAACGTGCAAACGAAGATTTCAAAAAACTCCACTCTGGCTGGAGTTTTTAGAAAGACTTGTTTTCAGAGGCGAATTTTCCGTTTGCGTGTAAACGAAGAGCACAAACTAACGGAAATGTCTCCGTTTTTCAAAATAACCATGTACGTGTAAACAGGGCCTATATGTTAATGTAACCAATGTAATTGCTGCATTTGCTGCTAAAAGCTGAACACAAGCACTTGTCTCTGTTTTTTGGAAGCAACTGAGATGCTTGCGATTGATTTTGGCTGTTTGTTGCCAATTTCATCAATGAAATAAACATTTCTCTGCTTTTCCTGCACATTACCCTGCTCTGTAATACCTGCAGTGGACTCCAACAGAAACTGTACAGAGCTTATCAGGATGTTCCTCCAGCTGCCTTCCAGTCAAGCACACACTGTAAGGTACATTCTTGTGTATTAACACACACACTCTGGATATTCATCAGCGCCAACCAACCATTCAGCTCTTTACCCGAGTGAAGTGTTTTTTTTCCCTCTGAGCTTCTATTGTTGTGATCTGCAGCGAACAGATAAGTGAAACTTATTTGCATCAACACACTTGATATTTTTGACAGAGGGCCATTTTTCTTTTGTCTTCCGTCTCTGGGAGGATAACGTTTCAAGGAATTTTCATGAAACACCATTTAAGCGGGGCTGATAAGGCCTCCTTTGGACAGAGATAAGAGCCTATCACACATTATTGATCTTCTTCTGACCCGTTTGTGGAAGAAAAGCTGGAAGGGGTGTAGCACTTGTCAAACAGAGAGAGCTATACCCAAAAGAAAATAGGTGAGGATTGGGCTGAAGTATGAAAATACAGAGGAGACAATAGAGGGGAAAGGTACTATTTGTATCAAATAATTTATTTCCTGTAAATTACTTTGCCATGTATGCCGATGTTTAGTTTGATGCGTTAAGTGGGAGTTTCTCTTTTCTCTATTGTGATTACAAATGTTGAAAATTTCTTTATTAGGAGTAACCCCTTGAGATGCACCATCTTTTCGAGGGGGTCCTTCAAATGAACATGAAGGCAGCTGCGTGTCACTAACGTTCAACTGTACAGGGCTACAACCACATTATTTTCATTTTTGATTCATCTGCAGATTTTCCCGATTGTTATTTATTCATTTTGTTTAGACAATGTCCGAAAATAGTCCAAACAGCCCAAGGTGACTTCAAATCGCTGGTTTCATTCAAACGAACAGTAACAAACCTAAAGATCATATATGACAAAGAAAAGCATCAAGTCTTCACATTTGTCAAGCTGGAACTGCTGAATAGTTCGCATTGTTGCTTGAAAAAAAAGTAATTAGATTGATTGCCAATTAATTTTCTGTTGCTCGACTAATTGACTAATTATTGCAATTCTACTCTGACACATGATCTATTTTAGTCAGCAAATGCAGAATTTGCAAAGAGGAAGGTTTATTTATTTATACATCCATCATTCTTTCATTCATTATGAATGCAGATAATTCAAATCACTTAAAGCTATTCTTAAGAGTGAGAAGTGACACCTAAAACAGCTAATGTGGTTATTTGTGGCTTTTCCGTGCCCCCTGTACATAACATACTTAACACCACTAAAAAAATTTTGATTTGGTTTTGATCCTTGTAGCTACAGTAGCAGAGTGTCTCCACCAGCAAGCTGTTCTCCTCAAGCAACACACTCAGTCCTGCTTTCATTCTATAAGCCCCAAAAATATAATAATCCACATCTGCTGGACAAGTTAAGCTAAATTGCCTGTGTCCCGAGCCCATCCTCAAGCTCCATGCCAATAACAATGAAATTGGCCCGTGGCGTACGCTAAAGCTGGGTAAAAAAAGCGCTGTTGTGTCGTGGCATGCCAGCAGTGCACCCTTGCTGCGTGCTAGATGGCAGACGCACACTGGGGGCCGATGCACATGACCTTCTGCTATCAGAGCAGACGTGTCCATTTATCACCCGCAACCTTGAATCATTGTTTTACTCAGCTTGAGCCCTTATGCTTCTGCTCACGCAAAAAAAAAAAAAAAAAAAAAAAAGAATAAGTGCATTTTGGTTTGAGGGAAGAGCAGAGTTATACAGCAGAACGGCTCTCCCTTAGTTTACCACCCCTGTTACTGAAACCCTCTCCATAACATGCCCACAAAATGTGCTTTGATTTTTTCTCTTGCATCTTTTTTTAACGAGGCTTTCTTTATCTGGCTGCATCCTGAAACAAGGAACCATTACACCTAGGAGGCTCCCTTTTTGCGTTGTTTTGAGGAGATTGGATTATTTATAATGCAGCTAGGTTACAGCTCATAAACCTAATGAGGATTCTTGGGTTGTGTGTGTGTGTGTGTGTGTGTGTGTGTGTGTGTGTGTGTGTGTGTGTGTGTGTGTGTGCGCGCCAGTGAGCTGCATCCCAGACAAAAGCCTTGGAAGGGTCTTTAGAGGGACAAGCTGGCAGATCACCCACTGTTTTACAGATCTCCTGAAGAGTGGCAGAGCAAAGAGAAACAAAGCAGTGTTGATGATGACAGGCCAGTGGCATTCTTTATGAAGTAGATTGAAAAAGGACTGTGTGTAGCAAGTAAAAAGACAGAATATACTTTTTCTTTTTAAATCCTTAATGTGCAAGAATGGAGTCCTATCCATTACACACAAGAGATAAGCCTTCAATTGTAATTTCCCCCTCTTTTATGAGTATATTCTATACATTTAGTAAGAGGCCTCCCTGTTTTGCCATCTGCTCCTGTTCGAATTCACTGTTAATGGAAACTCAAAACTTATTGATACATTTAGGATAATGAAAATTCCACCTGCACTTATTCCATCAGCTAAACAACAGCTATTTAATACTCATTTTGAGTGCTCACTAACACTAACTTAAAGTGTTTTGCAGTTAGTACACAACAAGCAAATGTACTTTTGTTTTTTACTAACAAAAAGTGGTATAAGACATATGAAAACAAGCATTAATCAAACTATGAAACCAAATGATTTCGCAAATATTTAGTACTTTATTCCTAAGATCTTCATATCCAAAATCTGTACTAAATAGATACCAATTCTAAACAGGTTTTGACTATGTAGTATGCTCCAAAAAGATAGTGTGCATACCTTGTTGTGCATGGCATTGTGGGACAAAAATGTCCTTCATCAGCACACTCAAAGAAAGTAAAGGAGTGTCTTACTCAAATGAAAATAAAACACTGCACATTTTCACATTTTCAAATTCCTCCTTGGGATAAAGTACAGAATTGGGACACAGCTACAAAGTCCTGTTAAGTCTCGGCTATAGCTGAAACTGCCATTTGGCCTCGCTAAAAATACAGTGTACCAAAACAAAATGACACAGGCATGAATGGTTAATCAATAATAACGTGGCTGTCCTATTTTAATTCACAGCCTTTGAGGAGTCTGACAAGCAGAGTGAAGCACAGTTTAACAGCTCAATGATTAATCGTGTAGCCTGTGAAAAGGTATTTCAGTGTCAGCCGAGTGGATGTAAAATGACTGTGCTCCCCTACTCGGTCTTCCAGAGTGACCGACAAACAGCCCACTTCAACCAATCACACCCACTTCTTGTAAAACGCTCCAATTTGCGCACATGAATCTCTCAACCTATAACAGCAGAAAAATGCAGAAATGATATTCAAGGTTGCAGTTGGGCATGTAAAAGGAAAATGTTTAGTGCCTGGTGGGACAGAAGAGGTAACAGGCAGAGAGAGAGAGAGAGGTGATGGATAGTCCAACTTCCTGCAGGAGAAGGTTTGATTAATGGCCGACCACTCGGCAAAACACACCAGCTGTGAGGGGCGATAAGTCGATAAGTACCAATACAAAGAGCAAATTACTGTCTTTACTGTAATAATTAACCTTAGAGACCGGCACACACAGGAAGTTCAGGTTCCCTTACGAAAGAACCGCATTTCCTCCTAACAATACATAATAAATAAAAAATCTCCTTTAAGGCTGAATCCTTGTTTTAGCTCCAGGATATAAGGCTTTTTATGGCTGGGTGAGCTGTTACCAAAGATGTACGAGCAAATTACTAGCTGGAGTTATTTGAAAAGAGGGCATCCATTGTGAAAATGACTGTCAGCACACTGCTGCCAAGCTCATCCCCTGGTGCAGAATGGGTATCCAAACAGTCTTCAGTGAGATATATGTAGTGGAATAATTGCTTGTCGCGCAGCAGTCAGGAAGCGATAACAATTTAACTAACTTGTTAAGGTTTTGGACTCGCAGTTGTTGTTGTCAGCTTAAGTGTTTGTAAAAGTTTTGATCCAGCTGGAGGAGCTCTAGAAGCGTGTGAGAGGAGAGAGGATGAACACATGCTGCAAAATGTTATGTTTTAACTGAAATATTCAATCGGCCTGTAGAAAAGTCAAGTTTGAGAAAAAAGCAGAAAGCATTTCACCTGCCTAAACTACTCACCCTGAATGTGCGTTATTATTCTTCATGCTTCGAGTTCACCCGTGTTTTTAAACCCATAAGCCCCCCGAGTCTCTCCACACTAAAGTTAGTCTTTGATAACGGCTAATGACTGTGACGCTGAATTCTTCAACCATAATATTATTTGAACCCAAGCTGATTAGAAACATGTGCCTGAATGTTTGAGTGTCAGAACGATTTATGGGTCTCTCACTTGATGACCTTTCCACTCACTGTATACACTCAAGTCTTACATCACTCCGGCGGACTCCCCGCTGAGAGCTTGCCTTGATTTTCTACAACACACTCAGAAGCACAGCTCAGTTTGGTTTGGAGGTGTGCAAAGAGAGAGTGTGCACACTTACTTACACATTTAAGAATTAATTACGTAACACAGAAAAGAGCGTGTAATGAAACGTCAATAGTCTTTCCTGCTAATCCACTTCAAAGAACATTCGGTGGGGAGGAAAACATGGCAAGTCCTTCCATTAAATCCCAGAACTTCAACATGTGATAGTAAGTATACTGTTCATCAAACCCTGTTAAATTCCTTCCTCATACATACAGTATAGTACTGTGAAGAAGGGACATACTGAATCATGGGCTGCACAATTATTTCAACTAAGGTAAATAATGCACATTCCTCTCCTGTGCATTATCTCAAAAGGTCTTATTAGATTTCTTTAGTAAATTGCGACCGATCCAGTCCTGTACAAATTAATCACAGGGAATTAACATTTGCTGCCCAGAGTGGAAACACCACAGCCAGCTGGATAATAATGATGAACTGCTGCAATCTGTTTCATTAAACGCCATCAAACGCTCTCTGTTAAAACCATCAGTGCACATTTATATTTGGTATGGAGTGAATGTTTATGGAACAGATCTCTGTCAATGTTTAGTTTTGTCTTGTCAGTATTAGAGGCCAACTGATTTTTGAAGCCGAGGATATCAACAAAAAAAATAGTTCCTTCTTGACACAAACAATAACCCCAAAGATTCTTCAAACTTGCTTTTTAAAGTTGTGACAATATGTACTGAGATGTGACATATGACAGCAACAATCTTTGCCAAGATGACAGGAACACTTAAAGCTACCTTGTGGAGTATTTGACCACTAGTTGTGCTACGGAGTAGATAGTGTGGGTCCCCGCTTTGCTTCCATCATTTGTCCGGCCATACACACTATGCCCGAATTTTTCCGTCGGAACCCGGCCCGCGTCCGACAGAGCCGTGACCGAACCCGGCCCGAGCCTGACAGGCACTAAGAAATTTGTGTCCGAGCCCGACCTGAGCCCGACACAGTTAAAATCTCTTTTTTCTTTTCCCTCATACTTATGACACATGTACGTTTGTTTGTGTGGAAAGCTTTTATTAAGCAACTGTAGGAAGGCATTCGTAAATGTCAACAGATGAGCGCATCAGTGCACACGAGGCAACAAGCGCACGTTAATAAGCTGTTTAATTTAAAATGTTCAATGTGTTAACCTTTCCCGATTGCTTTATTTCCGACTGTGGTCAGAAAACCAGGGGAGACTACCTCCAGGGCCGACATTATAAAATTAATAACATTGGGGTTAAAATCCCGTTTCTGGTGAGCAAATGAATGAACTTGGCTTTCAGTCTGGGGTTTATCTTGGACACCGCATACACTGTGTACAAAACATAAACTTATTCCACCAACTCTGCTCCGGTCGGGTACCATTGGGACCCGTCGGGCTCGGTTCAGGTATCCATGCCTTAATACACACATCACCTTTTGGTGCGTAATGCAATGTAAACCTCTATTTTCTCCAGAACTCCACAGAGCACCTTTGAATAAAACATTTTTCAGTTCCTGCTTCTCAAATGTAAGAATGTTCTGCTGTTCTGTTAATATGATTTTATACTGAATAACATTTAGTTTTGCACTGCTGGTGGAACAAAAGACGCAACTTTAAGGATGTTATATCGGCCTTTGACAATTTTTCACAATTTTATTTACATATAATGGACTAAAAGACAAAACAGTAAAATGAATCAATTAATGATCATCAATAATGTGATTTGCAGCCCAAATGTATTACAATGTCTATTTGCAGATCTGATGATACAGTTTAACATTGCTATAGTTTAGTATAGAATTAATAATTTACAGAAAGAGAGACATGAAATTCAAAAATGCAGCTGAGCAAGACAAACGCTGTAGCACATTTTATGATTTACCTTTTAACAACCACAAATTGTATAAAATAAAAACAAAACAAAAAAAAGCCATAACTAAAACAATAGACTTTGAATTGGATTTTCATACCAGAACATACTATAGCTTTAGCAATTAAAAAAAACAAGTTAATCAGGAATACTTTCATATGGCAACCACAAAGGCCTATTTCTGATATGAGATTGTTTGGAGTGATCAGCAGATGGAAGAAAAACAATGATTGCGGTCTTTATATTTTAGGCTATCTGGCTCTAACATATTGCCGACTGAGCCGCAGGGATATGTGGACGTAAAACAGAACCATGTGTAAATTGTGAAGCCGGATGTTTGAAGTGGCAAAGATTGCTTGCACTAACTCTTAACGCCTGACCTTTACTGCTGCCCACCAACTGCTTCATGCGGACCCGGTTCTCTCTGCGTTTATAGAGATAAACGCCTCACAAACGTGTCCGGCCCTCCACCCACGGCTTCTTTTGGATCGCACCAGCGGCTCACACATGTGATAAATGATAGGCCTCATTTCCCTTTATTAGCACACCAAGAGACTGAGGGACATTAAGTCTTCTTTCCCCTTATTCTTGTGTTGACTGTGGTTTCTCTCACCTCAGATTGGGCGGTGGGTATTATTGTGGGATTGCGAAGGGGAGGGAGAGGCCGTGCTTTTCATGCTGGTTTCCTTACAGTTCTCTCTTATTGATGAGGGCCTCTAAACAGCTGCCTTAGCAGGAGGGAAATAGAGTTCGGCAATGCCCCAGCAACTCTCAACAGCGTTCTATCAGGAGAAAGACAGGAGGCAAATGGAGATAGAAGAAAGGCATTGAAACTAAAAATAGAGTAGCATTTTTCTCCCAAAGTTAGTAAAAATTGGGTTTCAGCCCTGCATGAAGCACAATGCGACAATGCATAAATACTGACATATATAGCAGAGCAGTTATTATTTAACCACGTTTGATCACAATCAGCTGTACTGTATCTTGACGTGAGGAGTTATTTCACAGGGGCAGGCAGAAGTGGAAGCCTGTTATGGAGGCTCGGTGCAGAGATGTCCCTTTGTTTGTTTAAAGGGCAGGAGAATCGATGGCCCTGTTTTTTGAGTCATGGCTCTGACCTCTCGCGGTGGCACCTGTATCAATCACGGGCCGGCTTCGTTCTCTGCCTCACTGCTCGTCACATTTGTCTACTGTGGAAGGATGCTGCCTATCTACTTTTCAAATGTCAGTCAACACTTCATGCTAGCTGTCAGCTGACACAGAGCAGTACAAAAACAGCTTCAAATTGTGAACAACCGTCGAGGACAATTATATTGCAGGAAAAAAATATTTTTAGGGAAAATGTGTTTGCTATGAGGTTGGAAGGCCAGCGCAGGAAACATTAAAAGCCAGAACTCTCTTTGTTGAATAAATATTAAGTAATTTAAAGGATGCTTTTATATAGGCCTCAGTGGTCCCCTAATACTTTATCTGAAGTCTCTTTCCCGAAATTCAGCCTTGGTGCAGAATTACAGCCACTAGAGCCAGTCCCACAATGAGCTTTACTTAGAATGTGCCATTTCTGTGTCAAGCCATGATGTCTCTCTCTTTCTCATGTGTAGGCCAAATTCTCTGGGCGGGCAAAGCAGAGAAAGGGGAGGTAACCCTTCCCCTTATAAGGTCATAAGGAGGAGATTCCAGATCAGCCCATCTGAGCTTTCATTTTCTCAAAGGCAGAGGAGGATATCCAGGGTTCTTTTTACACCTATCGCCATTTCTAGCCACTGGGGGACCATAGGTAGGCTAGGGGAACTCACATTAATATTAAAAAACCTCAAAGTGAAATCTTCATGCCATGGGACCTTTAAAAACATTCTGACAGCTAGAGCTGGGCAATATATCAATATTATATCGATATCGTGATATGAGACTAGATATCGTCTTAGATTTTAGATATCGTAATATTGTAATATGACATAAGTGTTGTCTTTTCCTGGTTTCAAAGGCTGCATTACAGTAAAGTGATGTCATTTTCTGAACTTACCAGACTGTGTAACTAGTATTTGTCTTTACCCACTTAGTCATTATATCCACATTACTGATGATTATTTATCAAAAATCTTATTGTGTAAATATTTGGTGAAAGCACCAATAGTCAACACTACAATATCGCTGCGGTATCGATATTGAGGTATTTGGTCAGAAATATCGTGATATTTGATTTTCTCCATATCGCCCAGCCCTACTGACAGCTATTTTTGCTGAAATTCAAATGATCTCAAAAGGTAAATTTATTCAGATGTGATGCTGTTTAGTGTTGTTTTTGTTAACTTGGAAAATGTAGGCTGACATTCATTGATTATATTATACAGTATGAAAATCCAATTTCCACAAGAACGCACTTGTTTTTATTGATCTGCAGGTCTTAATGAGGTTTGAACACCTGCATATTATTCGGCTGACAGATGTTTGTATGAATGTCCCAGTCTACTAAACATGATTGTAGTCCAAATAGTTGTAGTCCAAATATATGGACATTCATTTTGCTCATTCAAAAGTCACTTAAAAGGCAATTACAGCAGCTACATTACCAATATCTTGTATATTTTGATTTACAACCACATGAAATAAAGCATTCAATTTGAATGTGGCTGAACAGAATGTTTCTTTGGATGTGACAATAGATGCAGACAAACCAACTGCACATGAACACATCGAAGAGGGAAAATTGCCCCAAACTTTCTCAACTCACACAGGCTGCAGACGATTTAAAGGCAGTTGAATATGCATTACCATATGTAAGTGCCTGTTTCACAGACCCACAAGAAAACAAAGTCACACCAGACGAAATTGTCCAAGGGGGCATTTTGATGGAACTGCAAGCTGACTCGCTGTGGTAACAACCAGCTCTCTGTTGATGGATTGGACCACAGTTAATCTGTATGTGTGGCCGATCCTTATGAGGCCACATTGTAATCACCCAGCAAGTTCTCAGCAATCCAGGACTCCTGTCTTGGGTTGAAAGAGAGGGATGATTCCCATTATGGAGTAATTAGTCTTTTTGTCACCGCCAGACATTGACAGTGAATCCACTTGCTGGGGCTCTAAAGGGATTTGGGTGTTTGCGACTGCTGAATCCTAATCAGTAATCGCCTTTACCTGCCAAGGACAATGTCCTTAACTTTAACGTGCTCGGCAACAGCAGCACAGATGTCATAACTGTGAGCTGTTACAAGAAATGTGAGCCAAAGTTTCCGTTTATTATCTCTTATGGGACTTTTTTATCTTTCTTGGCATACCAGTACTGCAGAATTCCACTGCGAGAACTTTTGACTGATCAATGCTTAAAGTTTGCAGTAGGTTGATAGAACTGGCAATGTAAAACAGCTTTGATTTAGTTTGTCTTGTTATAATGTTCTACAGTTTGATGACAGGATGCATCTGCTTTGATATACAGTATGACTGGTAGGAACTGAATACGAGCTCCTGTATGGTCCAACAGTTGTGATAGCCTCAATATGTTTGACTGAATCTTAATTATGACAGGTAGGGATGGGGTCATACTGAAAACAGTTTGGGACAGTTTTTTTCTGCCCTTTGACTTTAAAGACAGAGAGATAAAAGTTCCCTTTCTGTGTCTGTACCTTGAAGGTTCAGTTGGTAACTGAACTGGTAATATCACCTTTTAAGTCCAATATATCTTAGTTATATGCTTCAATTTGGAAAAACTTGGGAGTAACAGATTATTTCACATGGATAATCATAAGAGATCCAGATGGTATTGAAAGGCTGTGGTCAAAGCTATTAATTATACCATATAATACCAAAATCTTACAAAAGGTGACTAGCTTTCAGGAAAAAGATACTATTTTCTCTTAGAACAACCTAAAAAAAGGCTGAAGCTCTTCCTTCAATCTCCAGGGATCATATCAGTCTGAGATCTTTGTCTTCCAAACTCTCCAGTCTCTTTGTTCTGTGTCTATCAAGTGCCGGGCAAATGCCAAATACTGACTCCTTTGTTTCACTACTGTAGATGTATAATTTATATGAAACTTTTACTTTTTTATCCATTGGCAACGTCTTATAAGAAAGCTGTAGTTATTTTTGCAGTGTCAGCACATCTCTGAAGATGTGGATTATCAGAGACTCAGGGTCAATTATTTTCATAGCTCTTATTAAAGACTCCAGCTCTCGCCTGTAAATGGCTGTAATTGCCACATTTAAGGTGTAGAGTTATGTTGGAGATTAAGCCTCTCTGAAGATGAAGTCAATTTCCTTACAGGGTCGTCACAGAGTGGAGATAAGGATTTTTTCAGCGGGAATACTTTACAGCTAATGTACCGCAGGTTCCAGTTTCACCTCTGTAATTCTTATATTGATTTTAACTTAATTATTCCTCTCCTATGAGACAAAATCCATCTGGTGCTTAATGAGAGCACTTTGAGTGCAAATGGGCTCTAAAACATCCATGTGAGTAATGATTTCACCTAAAAAATGCAAATGTCTATAGACAAGTCTCCAACAATGTTATCAAAAGGTAATAAACTAACCAAAATTAGTGAGAGTCAAACAAATTCGCAAATGCGTTAAGGGGTGTTATTAACGGCACAGACCAAAATGCCTTTGGACCAATCAGACAACCAATCAGAGTAACAAAACATGACTAGGGTTGCAAAATTCCGGGAATTTTCAAAGTTGGAAACTTTCCATGGGAATTAACGGGAATATATGGGAATTAATGGGAATAAACTGGATATTTTTAATACTGCTTGTTATAATACTGTTAGTCTATAACAGGGAACTTAAATGTAGTTGAAAAAACCCATCTTGCATCAGCATAGGCTACTACATACGTGCCAACATTTAGTTGTTTTTTTTTGGGGGGGGGAATACATAACCCATTGCTAATAACCTATGTGTGTTAATAGTATAGCCCACTTGTTCTTGATAGGCTGGAAACAATAAACAGCGCTGATGGTTAGCTTAGTACGCATATAACCATAACCATAGTAAATCAAAGGCAGCATGCTAGCTACCTTCATATGTTAAGATAAAGGTCAATGGTTTGGGCTATTGAGGCCACACCCACTGTACAGATCATTTCTAGAATCCAACATTCTACAGCAGATTGAAGAATCTAAGTTCTACTGACGAATAACTCCACATTTGTTTCACTGTATATGCCTGTCTGCTTATTACAAAACAAAATGTTTATATTTATGTTTGTATAAGATGGAGTTTGTATGAATTACCCAACATTTCCAGTTAATTCTCGTAAATTCCCATAATTTCCATTAATTCCCATGAAAGTTTCCAAATTGGAATGTTTCCAAAATTTACCGGAAAATTTCCACCCCTTTGCTACCCGAAACATGACCAACAACCAATTAGAGTAACAAAGCCTGACCAACAACCAATAAGAGATATCAAACGTAGTCTCGCTTTGCCAGACCTTCCTCCACAAGCGCTGTGGAGGAAGGAACTTGTTTTGGTGGAAAGTGTGTGTGTGTGTGTGTGTGTGTGTGTGTTCAAAAGTTGTCCATTCGTGCAACAGAAAACTCAGATTGGACAGATAGCTGTCTGGATTGACCATGCAGAGATCTGAGGAGCAGTTAACCATAGTCCTCATAAATCCACCGGAGTTTAGAATTCCAACACAATGGAAGCGTTGGGTAACGGAAATCCAGCCAAAAATAAGGGCATCCGGCGGGAATTTTTCGGCAGCAACGGGGCAATCCCGAAAGTGGAAGGTCGAGGATATAGACTATATGAAAAGTGACCTAAAACCAATCAGAGCAACGTAGCGTTGAGCAACACATGCAAGTTGGGGCGGTGCTTGGTCTGTTTCGAAGCAGGAAAAACAAGTTGGGCAGGACACAAACTTTCTCAAATTACAGCTAAACAGTACACCAACATGTTTCTGAAAACATTTTAGATGAGAAATAGGCAATACAGTACCAGAATCGAGATTCATATTTGATCAGCACCGCCTAGTTTGACAGTTTGATATGAATTTTGTGAGCCTGGTGCTGGACGGAGAATGCCGGTTACGTTACATTCAAGCATGACGCTCATCATCCTAAACTTGCCCACATGAAATAAACGGTTGTGATTGGCCCGTCCAGTCTCTCTTTGGCTGGAAATATGTTTGAATGGTAGGGGGGCAGACCTATCTGCCAGAGGAAATGAAACATGAGTTTGGAGACTGGTCTAGTTTTCAGGCTACCAAAAATCATATTTCAAAATCATACATTATTGTTGTTGTTGTTTTTGTGCCAAAACACTGCATAAGAGTACTGTAATTCAGTAGAACATTTATAATACAAGCTCATAATAGGTCAGAGTGCTTATTTAGCCATTAGTATCTAGCAATCTGGTAAGAGTCCTGGATTTTAATAAGGTGGTGGATAGTTCTCTACACAAACTGGTGAGGAAGAAATGCAGATTTTAAGGTAAGACAGCTCATGTTCTTAGTGAATATATCAAACGTTTTTTCAGGCTCTCTGATCAAAGTGTGTGCCGTTTCATGATCACCTTAAATAATACTAAAATCCTGTATGGAGTAAAAAAGGCGTCTAATTTGAGTTAACATAATATTCAGAATGAGAAGGACTGTACTCTTAACTCATGCAGGAAAACGGCAGAAATGTTACAGATGCTAATGTTTCTTTTCATCCAATTTGCCAATGTTATTTCTGTGGTGGACTTTTAACCATTTATGGTTTGGGACACAGACACGTTGTTTCTCACTATCTGCAAGAGCTCACTTTGTGTAGTGTGGGATAACATTATCACTGCTGCCAGCTGCCATTTCTTACTGTAATTCCATGTATCATGTTAGCTAGACAGAGCTGTAAATTGTGTATCAAAAAGTGACACGCTGTAAACAAGTTTTGTTAATGCATGCATCATAGAATTGTACCTCTCAACGGTATTTTTACATTGTTTCCAGCAAGTTGCAGTCTATCATTGTACACAGAAAGCCAGTCCTGTTAAAGCAGGGGCCCGTTTCAGGAAGGAGGTTTATCAAACTTTGAGTCTAACCCTGATGTCTGAGTTGATTTACCCGGAGATGGGAAACTGAGTTTTCGGTTCCAGAACATCTGATTTGAGTTGGTTCAATCAACTCTGAGTAGGTTGACTCAGAGCTAAGCGCGTGGACCACCACAATAAAAAGGCAGCATGAATGGAGCCACGATACTACGATTCACCATGGTAACAACCACAAACAAACTGGTCGGCAGAAATACTCATGCGCACATACAGCGAGTTTGAACATGTATTTAGTTAAAAAAAAAAAAGCAACACAGCAGCTGCTGTAAAATAGCGAGAATTTGTGTGGGAGAAAATTGCTGCTCGAGTCAATGCGTAAGCTCTAATATAGTGTATTAATTTCATATTTAATCACAGGTAACCTATAATATTACTGGTGAAAACTGGAATGCTAGTAGGCTACACCTATAATTTCATTAAGGTGCAATCCTGCGGGATTAAAACTAAACCACTACTAATCTCATTCTGAGGTTGCAGCACCATCATTATGATTTACAATCATTTATTTCTTTTTAATGTCTCTGGTTGTCTCTCCCTGGACACTGGTTTGTGTCCAGGGAACTCTACAAGAACGTTTAAAACACATTTCAGAGTGAGGCACATTTTACTGACGGCTCTGTACAGTGGCTTTATATGCTCCGCATCAACAATGTTGTAAAGAAATCTGCCGTTTGCAAAAAAACAATGTGACACAAATAATGTGCTGGGATTAGGGCTGGGCGATATGGAGAAAATCAAATATCGCGATATTGTTGACCAAATACCTCGATATCAATACCGCAACGATATTGTAGTGTTGACTATTGGTGCTTTCACAAAATATTTACACAATAAGATTTTTGATTAATAATCATCAGTAATGTAGATATATAGACTAAGTGGGTAAAGACAAATTATATAACAGTTACAACAGTCTCGTAAATTCAGAAAATGACATCACTTTACTGTAATGCAGCCTTTAAAACCAGGAAAAGACCACACTTATGCCACATTACGATATTACGATATCCAAAATCTAAGAAGACATCTAGTCTCATATCACGATATCGATATCATATTGATATATTGCCCAGCTCTAGCTGGGATGTAGTATGTCCACGATGGGTGACGTTAGTGATATGAGGACGGATAAGGTTATGTAGGCTACATAACTGATAGACTGGGAAGAAAAACGATACTGCTCAAATAGGTAGTTATCTGGAAATGAAAATGCATCTATAGTTGGGGTCTCAATATCATCTCCCGACGTATGTTTAACTCCCTGCGGAGTAATACAGCTTCTTTAATGGGATCGTCGACAAAAGGAAATGCCATGTTCGGAACAAAAACGTTTTATAGTCTGCCTAACATGGTAAATAAACAAACACTGTTTTTTTATTCATGCAGATAAACTGCACTAAAATGCGCCTGATACAGACTGATGAATGAATGAATGAGGAAATGAAAGAGAGCTGTGTCAGAGGGAGGAGACTGAGAGAAACTTGAGGTTCCTTGAAGAAAACCTGCTCCCGACCAGGTTAGGTTCATAGACTCAGTTACCATAGTAACTGACTCTGAGGTTAAAGGCCTGGACACACAGAGCCGATAATCGGCCGTTGGACAGTCAGGCGAGGTCAGTGACTCGAGTCGGTTCGGTGTGTTCCGTGCCGTCGTCTGTCCAACGGGCCATCGGCCTTCATTTTGGCCGATTTGACATGTATAAATTGACGGGGCGGGCACTGCCGGCAGTCGGACTCAAATTACCAATCTGGTTGGTAGAGTGCTAACCCGGAAACGGCAAGCGGAATGAGTGTGACTAGAGTCTCTCAAAATCTGACGAAAATCTTTTAAACTGACCTTTGTTGAACAGAAATGATAACAGATTCAGCAACTGCAATGGCCTATTTTTCACTTAAAATGTTTTCAGAAACACGTTTTGGTGAACTATTTTAGTACAATATGAGATCATATTCTGAACAAGCAGCCATGACAGTCTGTCTTTGAATTTCCGGAGAAACCAGACCCACGTGACGCGTTCGTCCAATCAGCTGCCGGTTTTCATTTTTGGCCAACAATACAGATTAGCAGCGCCTGCTGTTATGGAGACATATCTCGTATCACGTCTCGTTGCTTTGGTGTGTTCCAAGGCACTTTTTTGACCAACTCGGGGACACTGATCAGTCCAACTGCCTTTTCTGCCGAGGGTCGGCCGTCTGGTCTGTGTGTCTGCAGCTTAAGTTACCTCTCTTTCTGAAACGGGCTGGAGTTACCCCATTTCTCTCAGGTTTGATTAACCTCTCTTTCTGAAACAGAACACCCAGAGTTTCCCTCATCTCAGGGTTAACAAACTCAGAGTTTTCACTAACCGCTGCTTTCTGAAACGGGCCCCAGGTAACTCCAACCTGATGTGTACTGTTGTTGGGTGTTACACGTCTTCTCGCATGAGATTAATTCTAGGAGACAAAGTGCTCTAACTGGATCTGAAATATACGTGAGAGACTTTGGCTTGATACTAATAGTGCTGTCTTCACACCTGCCTGACAATAACGATCGCTATGTGCTGTGGTAAAAGGTACAGCATGAGGCTCCAGTCGAAACACAGAGCTTTTCATAATTATTCTGTCAATAAATATAAAAGAAATATTTCAAGAGGCTTCGTTTAAGCTATGTGGCAGAGCGGTGCTGCAATGCTACAGGGTGTACTAAATCAAAGCTGTAGCATGCAGCAGTAATTGTAACTGAATGGCACCACAGCATAAAAAGCCTCCTTTGAGCAGATATATTGTATTTCAACATATCACTCATTGTGTGCAGTTCTTTCTGCTGAAGCTGCTCGTACTGTACGAGGCATGGCGGCCTTGAGGTGACAGAAAGTGCTGAGTTACTTTTCTAGGCTTTCATTATGTTTACTTGATCCTCATAAAAAAAATCCAGCTGCACTGAAAAAAAAGTCCAGCTTTTGACGGATAGCGCATTGCCATCGACAAGTCTCAAGCTCAGATTTATGACTCTCCTTAAGCGTCTTAATGTCTCCGAAAGAGAAAATAACGTTGAGATAACAAAACAATGAAGCCTGCTGGATGTCACCAATCAATACAGTTTGTTTCAACAAGTTGAAATCATTGTGTGGCGGCCATTGATTCCCAATAGGTGCAGGACTCTCTGGAGTCGCTCCTGCATGTAGCCCTCACTTCTCTCTGTAATTGTCTCTCTGGATGCTACCTAATAGGCATAGCCGTCTTTTTAAATAAGTTTTGAAGTGTGTGTAGAAAACAACACAAAAACTTAAGCATGTCACCCCAGAGTGGAGTTTAGATTCTCTGCCCGAGCCCGAACTTGACCCCGATATTTTCCGCCACTATCCTCGGGCAGGGCCAGGCCGGGCCCTTGATCAAGCATTTGTGTTTTTTTAATCATTACTTTATTAGCCTAATTGGGTGGGGAGAAAGCTATGCCTCTCCAGCTTCACTCGTAGCTCTGGGTAGTGCGGCCAGTGCGGCCAGTGCAGACCGTGGCGAAGGACAGTATTAATTAGGTGATCGAGACAAGAAAGTCTCCTATATGGTTCCAGGGCTTTGATTATGTTGGTGCCTTGATCTGTTACCCACACTATTCAGCTGAGGGAGCTAGGGTCGAGTTTTTCATTTGCGATCCATTCCATTCTGAATAAACGAACAACGCAGTTTACATGCTTCGTCCTTTTTGCAGTATTCATTAAGATCATGCTAAACAGATTACTGTAGTTCAAACTTGGAATTGTAGTTGAGAACGTCAGTTATAACGGCCCACGTATTAAAAAATAGTCGGGTTTAAATCGGGCTCGGGCTCATAATAACAGTTAATGTGTCGGGCCGGGCCGGGCTCGGACGCAACGTGCACGGGCTCAGGTAGGGTCGGGCTTGATTTTTTGTGCCATTTTTTGTATCAAGTAGTAGTGTATCTTGATTTTTCTGTCAAATGGCGACTGGGTGCACTGACCACCTGTCCAGTCTCGTCATCACTTTGAGGTTGCCAGGCAAACACACCACATTAGGCCGGCCACAGACTGGATGCGTGGCGTGAGCATGTCAGCTGCGTGGCGTGTCCGTTTTTATTTCGGCTCCCATGTTAACAGGTTAGAGCTTGCAAACTGCCTGCGTGACACGCACGTCTCAGGCGCAGCTCGAGCCGCGCCGAAAACGCGCGCCTGCTAGAAATGGAATCGACACCTATTTTTCACGCAACACGCAAGCGTGTTGGAAGCGTTTCCAGGCAAAATAGAATAGGAAAATATGTTTATGTCATTTTGACACAAATACATTTTGATGTTTGAAAGTCTCTAGATTTTGACATAAATGCAGATATAAATGTAAAATAAAATTAGATTTTCAAATGTCGCACCTGTCAATACTGTAGCCTATTTTGCCGTCAATACAGCCGACGTCTTTGCTGTGATCAAATTAGTATATATTTATGTTTAAAATGAAGTATACTACTGCTTGAGTGCAGGGGAAATGGGAAACATACATGTGTACAGACAAGGCTTGCAGCAGCAGTGCTTCGTCAGACACGTTTCTGGTGTGCGAAGACAGAAAAATCCACGCAGCCGCCACGCAACTGACACGCAACAGAAACGCCACACTCACGCCACGCATCCAATCTGTCGCCGGCCTTATTCCCTCAAAGGCTAACATTTATGAAGTAATGTCCAACTATTTAAGTGTGAACTGGGCAGGATTTGGAGGTTTGTGTAATTTTGTGGCCTCCGGTTTTTTGTCACAATATAGTCTGCCGGGTTCAGACTACACAATACTTTTGTCTGTTAAACAAACAAACAAACACACACACACACACTTTGTCCATGAGATTTTGCAAAGCTGAAATTAACAATTTAACACTTAAACCTGAAAAAAAACGGAGCAAGGTCTCATTGAAAACGCAAGAAAGCAGCATATTCATTGTATGAAATATTCTGTTGGTATGCTATAAACAAACAAGGCAAAATTCAATTACAATAACAGCAGCAGCAAGAGATGATTTACAAGATCATTTTTCTTTCCCACTCAAACATTTCTGCAGTTTGCTGCCTTTTAGTTTCTCTCTCTCCTTTAAAGCAGCTGCTTCCTTCTATCGTTAATTGTGTCCCTCATGTCTAACCGAGTCGTCTCTCTCTTGATCTTGGTGGTTTTGTGTGTGTTGTTTGCATAATGCTTCTTTCAATTATTGATGGTTCCTCTGGATTTTAATTTTGTATTCATTCATTAGCTA